>NW_008601720.1:442-764 GCF_000691845.1 Merops nubicus
CCCGTGTGCCGTTGCCCCCCCCTGCAGGTGACGGTGCAGTACATGCAGGACCGCGGGGCGGTGATCCCCATCCGGGTGCACACCATCGTCATCTCGGTGCAGCACGACGAGGAGGTGTGCCTGGATGAGATGAGGGACGCCCTCAAGGAGAAGGTCATCAAAGCCGTGGTGCCCCCCAAATACCTGGACGACGACACCATCTACCACCTCCAACCCAGCGGCCGCTTCGTCATCGGCGGCCCGCAGGTAAAACCCCCCCTGGCTGTGTGTGTGTCCCCCCTTCCCCCACCCTGGTGGCATTGTCCCCTCCCTCAAACCGTCC
>NW_008601721.1:0-10400 GCF_000691845.1 Merops nubicus
TGATTTCCTTGGAGTTCCCTGATGCATTTTGTTTGCAGCTCTGTCCTTTTTGATTATCCATTCTTAACCAGCATTCATCTTCAGATGACTAATTCAGTCATGTATTTAGTTGATCTTTTGATTTGCTTTGTCTATTCAGGTATGATTTTTCTCTTATGTCCTTCATTAAGCCAAAAGTAACTTAAATGGAATTATAGCTGAATTTTCAGAAATATACTTTTACTGAGAATATGAGTGCTAAATAAAAAACTGCACTGGAGGAGTAATAAAGTGGAGACTTCTGCCTCCTCACTTACCACCTGATTTTACCCTCTAATTTCTGTTCCTTCTGCTCTATTTCATGACAAATAATGTATTTTCTATAAGTTTCATCATTCTGCCACCCACTTATCCACCCTCTCTTTCACAACTTTAAAAAAAGAAAAATACATGTTTCACAGCTGATTTGCTTTGCAATTACATTGTACTGAGTTTTTGAAATGTTATATGATAACATTCAAATAGTACATGGATGCTAAATACAGAGATGCCTCTGTATTCTCCAAGCAGTAGTTTCTTGCTGTGACGTCTAAAACCAAAAATGCTGGTCTTTACTTTGAATTGTGGGCTTTTTTTTTTTTCTTTATGCAAAGGTAAATATGTTTAAGCTTTTAAATCTATTTAATGTTTCTAAAAATATTAACACTTCGTTTTGCTTTTCTGCAGGCTCCTATAGCCTTCATTATCAGTCTCTTCTTTTCCAGCTGGTACATGAGTTTTTCTGTGAGTCACATTTTGGGATAAGTAATATGCATATTGATTCAGGGAGACACATAAGCCTGTCATTAACATCAGAAATCCTATTAACTTCATTGGACCTATTCATGTGCTTAAATTTCAAGACTCAAAAAAACCCCAAAAAGATATAAAACTCCTGAATTTTCACACAACTTACATTTTTGTATGCCCTTGCTACATAACTTCTCAGGTCAAATCTGCTATGACTGTGGGATGGAAAGGCATCCATAGACATAAGGTTCTGTAGCACAGAGCATTCTTGCCATCTGTATGGCTTACTGGGTTGAATTCTGTCTTGGGGCTTTATGCTTCAATGTGCCCATTTCTTTTTCCTTGGTCAAGCAAAGGATTTGAAGTGCTTTGGTATTAAGCATCTGAAATTGTTACTAAGTGTGCAAATAGTCTGATTTATGACTACTAGGTACCTGCTCAGAGGTACCTGCTTAAAACACAGGTTGGCTTTATTTTACCTACTATTAAGACGGAGAAATTAATTTGCAAGGCAATTAATTCCTGTCCCAGACATAGATATTACAATGGAGCAAATAAGTTGTCAAAGTGCCTATATTTCCATGTGTTAAAGACAACCAGTTTAATCTGTAGATTAAATAATCCAGAAATTAGTTTAATCCATAGATTAGATAAATAACTCATGTTAAATACTTACCATTCAAACTAATCTAAAAGAATTATATTCTAAGTGCTTTTTTGAATTGGGAGAGTGCAATTTTAGCTTCAAGCAGTTAATACTTCATCCCCTTAATTTCACACTGAAAACCAAACACAGTATATGCTTCCCAAGATATTTTAAAATGAAAATTCTATAGGCTTCATCTACTACATCATTCTTAACAACCACCTTCTTATGATGATTAAATTACAATTACTAAAAGCACTTAATGTTCCATTCTCTGCAATTTTTGATTTATTGAATTGAACATTCTGTCATTCAAAAATCTTTACCCACATGGCAAAATTAAACTGGAATTAGAAAAGAGTGAAGATTCTTACTGAAATGCCTTGAGGTGTCTTTTGATTTGCACTTAAGATATACACATGAAATATCAGGTCAGGAAATACCAGTTCACTAAATATCAGCTTCCTAGCAGTGGCTTTTATATGGAGATGAAATACTCTTCATAGGAAGATTAACACAGTTCAAAATTTTTTTTATGTTTAAGGAAAAAATAATTATCCAAGATCAACATTTTTATTAGTAAACAACAGTCCTTTGATGGAACACTTTTCCTCTTATGGTTATTTTTTAGCAAATGAAAAGCTATTTTAGGTCTTGGAAAAATACCAATTCATTTATTGATGGAAGAAAGTATCTTTTTTTTTAGTTTATGACTGGTATTTTTTGATTAATATCTTGTTAGGTGCTTAAATCATAAAACTTTTGTAATATCATATGTGTATATGCATCCTTTTATGAGAGTAGTGCAAAGATTCAGAATTGCCTTAATTGTCATTATTACATGCAAGGATGAATTAAAAAATTGAAATGCACGGCCTTGCTTTGAATTCACATTCATATGTAGCCGTTCATTTTATATTCTCATTTTTACTTATAATTTTGAACTTATTCACTGTGCCTTGTGCTTACCATCTAGTTCCAGGGTGTATTTACTGCATACTGTCAGATCCTGCTCTGAAGACAGAATGACTGACTAATTTCTCGGGTGCTCATCATGATAAATGGCAATAGCACTTGCCCACTGAGGGGCAGTAACTACACATTCATGTACTTTTCATCACGTATGTGAATTAAACAGGTTTACTTGAAGTTAATACATTTTACTGTTGTTACATGTAGTCAGTTACCAGTCAATTAAGGGTTGGACCTGATGATCTTAAAGGTTTCTCCCAACCAAAATGATTCTATGTGTCTATGTCTCTGTTGACTTTAGTTACAGGAATTTCTTGCCAAGTTCAGGGGTTGCTGTTCTTGAGTTCAAAGCGTGTGACTGCTTCAGACAAGGGTTTGTTTTGGTTGGTTTGTTGTTGTGTGTGTGTGTGTGTGTGTGTGTTTGTTTGTTTGTTTGTTTACAGGGGCCCAGCCAAAAAATATAATCACGTGGAGCTTGGCTGATGTGCACTGGTGTAGAGCTCAACTCGGCATCCTCCCTGTCTGGACTGCTAGGCTTGGGGTTCAGAGCACTTAGTCTCACATGTCACTGAAAATGGTCACAGAATATCTCATGCTGATTCCTGATGTAGCCTGGCACTTCTGTGGACTCGCCTTCACAATTTCAGTGTGGCCAGCAAATAAGTAACACAAACTTGGTGACCATCTTGGAGAAGTTTAAATGACATGCACAGATTCCCACAGGTGTTGTTGCAGGAGCAAGTATAGAGTGCTTCTCCAGTGTTTCAGCTGCTTTATGTACAAGACCATCCTTATTGTCCTGATATTCCCTTTCTGAATACAGAAGGTGCAATCAAACTCTAACCAGGCTCATAGTGAAAGAAATTATGAAAGAAATGTAAGGTGAAAGAGAAGGAGATAATGAGGATGGGAAATGGAAAAGACACCAAGCAGGGAGAAGGCCACCTTGGGTAATGTGGGAAAGACGTGCCCAGGCTGCCAAAACGTTTCACTGGCATTCGTCTGTAAGACATAGCATGTCTCTTGTAAATGAGGCTTGTCCTTGTCAGGATCCTTACTGCATCCCAGAAAGGTACATTTGGTTAATGTAGGGATTCTGCTGTGGGAAATACAGTAACTGGTGTTGCATTTCATGCCCAAATGCTGTTTCTTTCTCTTCTGCGTCCAGCGGGCATTTTCCCCTGGGAGCGGCGTGGGACGCGGCAGGGGGAGCACTGAGGGCGCAGGAACATTATCCCGGCGCCGCTGGCCCGGCTGGGCTGGCACAGCCGCGGGGCGGGGCAGCGGCAGAGGACAGCCTGCTCATCCTAGTCTGTAGAGGATACGCAGCACGTTTTCCCTCTCCATCAGTTATAGAATGGAACTGTACAGTTTTCACTTGTATTTCACGACATTATTATGTATCTTCTGGGCCAGGCAAAGGAGAGATAGCGGTGCACCTCTGTAATCCAGCACTTAGGATCACATGAAGTATTTTCATGGTCCTGTGTCTGACAAGTTTTTTTTTGGAAGACTTCATTGGCTCAGACTTAGCAATAGCATTTAGCATATCAAGTATGTGGTTGCTTTCTACCTTCTGTAGGCAGGAGATTGCCTTCAGGATTTCACCTTTGTTGCTCTGTTTCAGAAAGCTTATTTTCTTAATATGTGATACACTGCAAGATAAATGAAAAGTTAACATTAGTTTCCAGCACTATGATCCAATATCAAGTGGTAAAGGTCATATTATTTTATACCTTTAGCTGTTTTGGTGGTGCTATCTTGATTGAGTTGATGATGTCTGAAAGGGTATATGCTGCAAATGGATGGTAATTATGAAAAACAGATAAAAGAAGTAAAATATTTTGATGATTGGTTTTAGATTTCACTGAACTGCTAAAGGACAGTCTCCTCTGTATGCTGAAATGGGGGAATTAAGTCATGTTTTGCCTATCATGGCTGCTTATGAATGTCAAAGCAGAAAGCAGACCAATTTTAATTGAAAACTGAGAAAAAGAGGATAAAAGGAAATAATGGGTTTAGTATGATGTACTGTATTCATAGAGAAAACTTGTATAGATAATGAGGTCATATGGTGGTCAGGAAATCATTGACATCTGTAAAAAGGAAGATCAAAAATGCATGTATGTTTTATATACCACGTAAAGCTTCTTCAGCTGTGAACTTAGTAGCTTTAAGTAATAGTTAAGATTCAAGGTGATCTTTTTTCCCTCTTCCTGTTGACTTTTAAGAATGGAATAGGCTTTCTCTGCCTTATTTTTTTTTTTTTTTTTGCTTATAGTAGTAAGAGAATAATACTGAAGTCAGTGTCCCAGTAAAAACAGGAACTTTTATTAAATCTTTTATTTTGTGTCAATGTCTTGTGGTTTCCTTATGATTTTTTTCTTTTTACATATTTAATGTATTTTAAATATCCAATACATTTTAAAGTTTTCTGCCTGTTTTGTTTGAGGATAATGACGTTTATATGCATCTCGTCTAGGTTAGGCAGAGTTGCCCTTTTGAAACTTAGTATTACAGTTTATATTGACTTCACTGTTTCATAATTAATTAATAATTAATTCAATATTAATTCATAATTCAATTAATTGAGCAACTATGATCTAAGTGGCATTTTTTAACTACATTCACTTTTTCTTTTTTTGAGTCAAAACAGGCATGAATAAAAGGTTCTTAATTGTGTCTATTTTTCTTTAAGTGTTAGAAATCTCTTCATTTCTATTTCATTCTTTCTTTTTTTATTTTTTCTGAGAAGTGGGCATAAATAACTCTGGTTTCACTGAAACTCTCCATACAGAGCTATTTCAGGGCTTCCCAGCAGCACACACAGAATTAGATTTTCATGTCCAAAGGATCTCTTAAGGAGACAAAATTAAATTATACAACAAAACAGAAAAACAAGGGCATTCTAGAAAAGGAATGAAGGCTGGGAGAGAATAGGAGGGAACTAGGTGGTCTGGACTGGCGGTTTTATGGGCTTGTGTGACAGTCTGAGGTCAGTGAATTGATTGTAAACCTTCCTGTATCTCACCTGTCTCCTCTAGGTTATTCCTGCTCCCCAGGGTAGGCAAACCCAGTCTACTCTGTTTGTGGGACTTCTGAAACCCGTTTCTCTCATGCAGCTACTAACTCCTTCCCTCCTCTGTGAAAATGCAGCTCATTTTCCTTGTGTCAACTCCCACTTATCCCTTTGTTGTCTGGGAAGAACTGGGCTTCTGGCAGTAGGAATGTGTGCAAGGTGGTAACAGTAACTGTTTCTTGACCATTCGCATACGTTTGTCCTAATGCTTCCTTTTTAGTGCCTTATCAGTTGTAGAAATCTAAGCAAGAAAACAGAAATCAGTCACTCAGTATAAAAAGAGCCAACCCCACTCTGCAGTAGTCTGTAAATTTGCCTGTATCATGTTACTCATACCTGGGTTGTCTAGTTGCATAAGAGTACAAGTCAGTTTATTCCAATAATATGTCTAACTAACGCTGACATTGCCTGGTCCTTTTTTTGAATGATCAGGAGATCTGACTATATAATATTCCTGTTTCTTCTCATTCATACTGATATTAAATTTCTCACCTTATTTATATAAAATACATCTAATAGAAATAACACAGCTCTCCTTCATTCTGCTTGTGTATTTCTTCTGTTGATCAATAATCCTATGGTATGATTTTTTTTTTTCCTACTGTTTCTGTTATGGCTAAATACTCATATGTTCTCCCTGGAATGATTCAAATGTATTAAATTTCATTATTCAGCTTCCTTTAGTTGTGTTGAAAAATTCTCTTTGATATTATGTGGGTGTATTTTTTACCTTTAGAAGGTGCATTGGCATTTTTATGTGACTTTTGTCTTCATTGACTTGCATTGGCTTTTATAGTCACAGCTAATGCATGTTACCTCCTTTCCTGTACCTATCACTGCTGCAGCTCTTTGCTTTTGACTCCAGGGGGCAAGAAGCACTTTATTCTCTGGTACAACAGTTCTGAGATTTAAAATATAATAGTGGGGCAACCACCATGGAAGGTAGTATCATAAATAGAAGGGAAAGGCTTGTAGTTTGCTTCCTTTGTCTATGCAAATGCCTAGCAATAATAGTCTTTCACGACCCACATTCTGCAGAGTTAACCCAGTCCTTTTAATAATCTGTGTAAGAATTTTGGTTGCTATGGCAACCCATTCTGTGATACCACTTGACTGTCAAAATAACCTCTTGAAATATCATGCTAAGAATGCTTTAGAAATTGAATTTTAAAATAAACAGTAAATAAATTCACCTAACTTTAGGACATACAGCTAGAGTCATGAAGTCTGCAACAAGGGAACAACCATTTTCTAACAGAGGGAAATTGGACTAATGGAGATGGATATGTTACTTTTCTCATCTTTGGTGAGTGAGCGGAAATAGAGTTTAGAAATATTTTGTTGCCTAAATTAATGGTATACCAACCACATCTGTGTATAAGAAGTTAGCACAAGGTTTAAATGATCCTCAGATGTTACAATTTGAGTGAGTGCCTGTCTGTGTGGTGCCTTTGCTTCTCTTACAGTTTCCATCAGTTTGTGTTTATTTTTAGCACTGCTGCTTTTTTTCTTTCCCCCCCAACTTTTCCTTCACCTCTGCATCCCCTTTCTCGCAGCAGACTCCACACATCTCTTTATTCTTCTGGCTAAAATAATCTGCAGTTAAGTGACCAGTGCAGTTAAGGTCATAGTGCTTTAGAGCTAATGTTACCACCAGATAAATAGATGTGGTCAGCCATTGTCTCAACAGTATGTTGGTCGAGCAAAAATCCAGCCACTTCTGAGAGATTGTTTAAGGCAAATAGGCATTCCTAAAGACAGCATGTAGTAGCTGAATATCAGGTAGACTGCATAAACAAATGTCAAGCAGGCTAAACCACCTGTTGCATATTCCAATTTAGATATGAACAAAGAGTTAAGATGTGAGAAAAATTTACATATTTTTGTGTTGTCATAATTTCTTTTTAATATAAGATTTTAAAAATCATTCACTGCTGGCTTAATTTTCCTCCTTCTCCTGAAATCAATAAAAGTTGCCATTGCAGTTCATTCAGTTTAGATGAACTATACTGCATAGCAAAATAACTTAAATAAAAGAGAACTGTCCACTATTCCTGTTTCTGGCTGTCATAGAAAATTAGGATATTGTTTTGAGCAAAAATATCAACATTGTTCCCTTATCACTGAGATCAATACAGAAACATTAATGCTCATGACTGAATTACTTTTGCAGGTGAAACAAAATAAGACTGGTCATTTTAAAATAAATATTTTGCATATAAAATAACCTAACACATTTATTATTGGTAAACATAAAATAAAAATTGAAACCTCATATGTTGATTTAATTGATCCTTTTTTTCTGCAAAAACCTTGGGCTGATCCAGGCAAATGTAATACAACAATACTTTTCTGAACACAACAGATGAATATTGAAACATGATCGCCTTGGCTTATATTATTTCCTTCTTGAGGACAGTGTACGTTTTGTTGTTTGTTTTATTTTAATGTTAGTTTTTATTCTCTGTGGAATATCCTAATGACATTAAATCAAATTTTAAAGTAAAATACTTTTAATGCATATGATATCCATTCATATTTAAAGTATAACTGCAGATTGATCAATATGCTCTTCCTTAGAGTAATTTTCATACAGCAGATAAACAGTTGAGTAGTTCCTCTGTATTAAAATAGCAATTTATATCACTATGTTTAATTTGAAGTAATGTTTCTCTATGCACAGAGGTCTTCTTCAACATGTTTATCACCAAGAGAGGAAGAGGAGGATGATGCAGGTGAAAATACTTGTGGTCCTTCAGGTTTATGGGAGGCGTTGACACCTTGTAATGGATGCAGGAACCTTGGATTCCCCATGCTTGCACAGGTATCTCTTTACTTTTTCATCATAAAACTTAACTATAGAAGAGCTGCTCAATCTCTTCTCTGCCTTACCTCTTACACATATTTCTCGTCTTGTTTTATTCCCTTCAGTTGTTACGTTTAGTCTTCATTCTAATGTCAAAATCTGGTTTGAGAATTAATTAATCCTCCTGTATTAATTGTCCAGCTGAATTTAATGTTGAGAGTATTTGGTATTTATTAACCCCATTTTAGAAAGATAGTTTCTGTGTTGCATAGCTTTCTCTTCTGATTCCACCTGGAAAGAAATTCTGAAGTCATATAGTTTCCTTTGGGATAAGTACTCTATTTTTGAACCATCTTCTAAATACTAGAATGGCATCTTGGCTACTTTCTTTATAGAATTAATTGAGGACATCATGCACAACTCAACTGATGTAAGAATATAGCCTAAGACTTCTCTTTGAAGATTATATAAGCTTTTTTTAAAAAAAAGTCCCCCAAAATTTCAAATGTTCATGATAATAAAGAGGAGAATAAATAAAAATGGGTAATATAATTGGTTGTAAGTCCCAACAATTCTCAGAGCAGACCAGTCTGCAGTATCCACCAATGCATACCAACAGCTCTGTCCCAAACAAGTAATATTGTACTGCTACAGAACAGTCTGATTCTTACTGCTGCTTCTGGGTCCTCCTTGCTCTCTCCCCCCACTATAGTTTAGCACTCTCATTTCAGAAATATTTTTCCTGTGCCTTTCTTGTAGCGTTGAGTGGAGGCCTGCCAAATTTGTTTAGCAATGTCTGTTTTTTTCAGTAGCATCCTTACTTGGCATTACATTTAAATAGCGTTGTCAGATTCTTGTGGACCAGATTGGAGTTACATATCCTGTCTCACCACACTTTATACACTGTTGCTTTCATACCATGACTGCACGTTTTATTCCCTTTATTCTCATGGGAATTGCACCTGTTTGAAGTCAATGCTAAAGCTTCCATTGCAGCTAATGGAAACAGGATATGGCAACTAATGTGCTTGAATAACAATGAGCACTGTCTTGTCTTTTTATAAGGAGCTTTTATATTCCTTTCCCCTTTCAGTAGCTGTTTTTCCTTGATACTGTCTATCCTTTTAGGCATTTGACAAGATGTAGAGCTGTCAAAATTCTGATTTACAATAGGAATGCCCTAGTTACCAATTCCTCATTTTTAAGAGTTTGTTCCAAAAAATATTTCTTAAATGGAACTTTTTTTTATTTATATACGTAACTCCTATGTTTTAATTACTGTTAAACTTTCCTGTGGGAAACATATGTGCCATTTTGGAGTGAAATCCTAATTTTTAAAAAAAATGTTTGCTTTCCTTGTTTGCCTTTCATATATAAGACATATATAAAGTGTGTTATAAAATTGAGGAATTAATTTGAAAAATAAAGTTAATTTTGCTTATTGGTATCTGTTTCCTTTTTATAGGGAGAGATTAATTTCGAGAGTGATGTAAGTTTTAAGATAGTGACTCCTGAATTAGTTTTATTCATTGTACTTAAATTTTAAACTCAGCCTTACAATCTCTCCTCTTTCTTGCTTTGAGAGCTGATAATAATGTTTTTAATTATGGATACAAAAAGTATATTTATTCATGAAATGACAGATCTCCTTTCTAGATTTTTTCTCTACATAAAAATTGAAGGCAGAGATAGTTTTGGCTTTTTGTTGATTTTCTTTTTATGGAAGAAAGAAAAGGAAGTAGTGAAAAATCTCCAAATTACAGACCAGTGAATTCAGTTTATAAAGCGTTGTCATCACTGTATGCATCTTTCAAGCTGTTAGCTAATCTGTTAGGTCTTTCAAATTTACTTCAGAATGCAGCAGAGAACATCTTGTTTTAAGGGATTGAGAACATGAAGTATTTCTTTCAATTTTTAGATTAAGACCAATATCTTCAATTAGTCTAGCAAATTATAATAGATGAAATCTGCAACAACATGTTTTGGGTGAAAGTACAAAACTGTGTCTGATGCTTATGTCGGTGCACTAACATATCAGAAAGTGCAGACTTCATCAGGAAGAAACAATGAGATAAGGGTGCTTAACATGATCTCTTAAAATCCATAGAATCCTTTAGTTTGGAAGAGAA
>NW_008601722.1:0-774 GCF_000691845.1 Merops nubicus
TGCTTTCACGTGGCTCCGGTAGCTCCACGTCTGGGTGTTGCGGCACGGGTGCCGACTTGCTTGTGCGATCAGGGAGCGAGGAGGGACTGACAGGCTGTCAGGGCTGAGCTGGATCCACCCAGAACCTTCTCCAGATGCATCATCTGCATAATTGGCTCCTGGGCCAGCGTCTGTGAAACCCGTCGCACACCTCGTGTAAAGCTGCCCTCGGCCTGCACCTTCTCCATCGTTTGCTCCAGTTTATCCCATCAGCAATTAGTTTAGATCTTCTGTGAGCACGTTGTGGCCAGATGGGGCTGAAGCTTCTGCTCGTTTTTGGTGGAGGCAAAGAGCTGCCATGGGTTATAAACCTTGCTGCTGCAGTTAAATGCTCCACATCTCAGGATTTCCAGGATTTTCTCAGGATTGTACAGTTTTAAAGGTTTGTTTCATAGGTTTTGCTTCTTGGGAAGAGAAGGATTTTTGCTCACCTGCGCCCCAGGTCGGTGGGAGCTGCTGGATTGGCAGAAAAGTGGATTTTGCACTCAGTTTAATACAAAGGGAAGAGTTTTCACCAGCCTATAATAAATTTTGTTACAGGATTATTTGTGATCTTTAATACCTTGATTTTTTTTTTTTTTTTTAAAAAGTGATTCCTTCAGTATTCTCCCATGCTCTTTGATTTAAACTCCTTAATTATGCTGTTTAAAGCCAAAGCCAAACACATCTGAGCGTGCCTGCCTGAGGCACCCGTGGTTGGGGCTGGGGCTGGAAGTTGCTTCACTGACTTATTCC
>NW_008601722.1:792-4138 GCF_000691845.1 Merops nubicus
TGCTGTTTATTTGCAGAAATGAAGGGGATTTGTTCTTCAGCAGTCAGCCCAGGTGCCCAGTGTTGGCCAGGCCTGTAGCACAGCATGGTTTGGGGCTTTTTTTGGGTTGTTTTGGCATCCTGTGGTGTGCCAGGGCCAGTCCTGTCGCTCCCTGGGGAGTGATGTCACATCTCCTGGGGCAGAGCTCCCTGGTGGCAGGTCCCCTTCCCAGAGGGTGTTGACACCTGCAGCAGGCAAAGTGAAAACAAACAGGTGGGTTTGGGTGCAGCAAAGCTTTTGGGTGCTCCTGGGCTTTGTGTGCCCACAGAGTTCAGAGGGAAGAGCCTGGTCTCTGCTCGTGTGAGGAAAGCACCTCAGGAGTCTCTGTCAGGCTTTGCAGTGGGGGCCTTGAGATGGTTTAATCCACAGCTCTGTTTTGTGTGAGCCTCTGCTGAGCTGGGAGGGCTGCTGGGAAGCCATGGAAGTCCTAAAGCTCTCAGCCCACAGAGGCTGCCCAGCCCTGCTGCTCCCTGTCCCTCCAGGTCCCATGGCCTGGCAGTGCAGTGGACCTGGGTCCCTCCTGTGCCTCCTGCACGGTCCCAAGGAAGGAGGGACAGTCCCCTCAGCCCAGCACCATGAGGTTTCCCCCTCCTGCCCTGGCACTGACAGACTGCTGAGCTGTTTGCTTCTTGCCAGTCCCACGTGCTGGCTGCAGCTGGAGCTGTGAGGCTGGAGGCTGAGTCCCTTCAGTGTGGTTCCCAGCAGGTCTCTGAGGGCTGAGAGCAGAGGAGGAGCCTTAAGGCCTTTGGCTGCTCCTGGATCAGCAGAACCCTGCACTGGGGAGCAGACCTGAGCCAGGTGGTCCCTTTTTTGTCCTTTAGATTCTAGCAGAGGGGCTCTTTCTGTTTCTCCTCTCTGCACTGAAAATCCAGAGGGGAGCAGAGCTTTCTGGAAGCTTACCCCTGAGGCATTTCTTAATTGTCTGTGTGTTTTGCACAGGTAGAAAAGGAGGCCACAAAGGCCGGGCGAGACAGTACACGAGTCCTGAAGAGATTGATGCCCAGCTCCAAGCAGAAAAGCAGAAGGCAAGGGTATGTGTTTGTGGGCACAGTCTGAATCCTGAATATCTCTGCCTGGGGACACTGCAAGGCAAGATCCAGCCTGGTTCCTTGCAGAAGTGAGCCCAGGTGGAGCATCCCATTCACAGCTTGAAGATTCCAGATGGAGATGGTCACACAGCAGCTGGAGACATCTCTTCTCCCTGTATTGCACCATTCTAGTCTCCAGTGTCAGATAATTCTTTTATCCATGCTCTGCAGATTGGCTGTGGAGAATTGTCACATCTTCACACCTTATTCTGTGCTGGGATTATTGGATTCACCTTCTTTCTCTTCTAGATTTAGAAGACAAACTCCTTTGCCTTCTTCCTGTACCCATGGTTTACTTGTTTGCCTCTGACTTGTAGGGGAAGAGAATGGAGTTTTGTGGCCTGTGTCCTTTTTTGAGTGTGTTTCTGTGCCCCAGCATAGGACTGTAAGTGCTTCCCCAGCTGCCTGACTGGTTTTATAGGAGGGGTGGCTACTTTCTGCAGTACTTGCCCTCCTCTATTCCCAAATGGTCACTCACTGCAGCTTTCTG
This sequence comes from Merops nubicus, assembly GCF_000691845.1. Lineage (NCBI taxonomy): Eukaryota > Metazoa > Chordata > Aves > Coraciiformes > Meropidae > Merops > Merops nubicus. The sequence goes on from NW_008601722.1 coordinate 2,410, forward strand.
TGACTTTCAGAAAGTGCTGCTTAAGCCCAAATGCACCATTCCAGCTGACACCTGACTACAGGAGGATAATGCTACCCCATCCAGGAAATACTGATGAATACCTCTAAGAAGAAGGTTACTCTGTCAACCAGTTAGGAGCCATGTTCCTGGCTCCTTTTTAATGCTCTGACCAGCTGTAACTCCAGGGGATTGTCTGGTTTGCTGCTTAGCCACATAACCTGACTTTGTGTTGGATTTCTTCTTGCAAAGCATAACTCCCCTTGGTTTGTTTTCTGATTCCACCTTCTTGGTTTCGTGCCATCTTCCCAAATCATGAAACCACTTACAGGTCTGATCCTGTTTTCCAAAATTATTCCAACTCCTACCAGTGCAATGTCATTCACAAACTTTTGAAGTCTTCCCTGCTTCTGAGCTGCTCATAAAGAAACCAGCTGGAAATGGAACAGAGCAGGCAGGACCCCACTTGGAATGTCAGCCTTGTCCAAAACAGCCCAGAGAACTGCTCTTTGAGGATGTTTTTTTAAATGCTCATCCACAGCACACAGCAGTGGTTCCATCTGACACTATTTTTCTAGGGAAATCTTAAAAAAGAAACAGTTAAGATCACTCCTCACTCCCTGTAGCTCATCCACTTTGCCACTCCATGTGTGGAGGGGTATTTGCCAATGGGAAAGCAAACTATCCACACCCATGTTGGTTCTTCTAATCTTATCATCTCATGATTTACAAATTCACTCCTAGACCTCTGCCTGGTAAAAGCTCTGCTAAAAGAGCTGTAATTTCTTGGGTAATAATGTTCTGGTTGATGGTTGTCAATTTGCTTCTTCTCTCTATGTTTTTTTATCTACATCTAGGATGGGATCCAGCTCATTTCCAGTCCCTGACATATTGTGCTGTGGAAAAACAGGGCCAAAAACTCTCCTGGAGATCTTTAATTTGTAGAAAATAAAGTGCTGGTCATTTCCCTGGTCTTACACAGAGAGAGAGAGCTGCTGGGGCAGGGGATGCACCCTTAGGTGTTCAGAGTGAGCTCTTGTTTTGCTCAGCCAGGGCCACGTCAGGTTCACCCATGTCCCTCCAAACCCATCTCATTGAAGAGTCCCTGTTGGATTTGGGGTTATCACTGATGTACATTTTCTCCCTGTGACTCTAGGAAGAAGAGGAGCAAGAGGAAGGAGGTGAAGGAGCAACTGGGGACCCCAAAAAGGAGAAGAAGTCTTTAGATTCAGATGAGAGTGATGAAGATGATGAGGATTATCAGGTACTGTCATTCTCAGGGCACCAAATGCACTTGCACCAGCCAGGTTCTTGGGGCAGTGGACAGCTGCCTGCTCTTGACTCTGAGTTCTCTTTGAGAACTACATACAGTAAATTTTTTATGGAAAAACTATTTTTAGGAGCTCAAAGCCTTACTTGACAGCATTTTGTTGTTGGAAAGAAAACTTGTGTATTCTTACAAGTGAAACTGTCACAGTTTAGGGTCAGGGCTGCTCCAGACCTGTAACAGGAGCTCTCTGTTAACCCCTCTCCCCCCTAAAGGGGAAGAGAAAGGGGATAAGTTATCAGTTAGAAAAGAAAGCAGCTGTACTGAAAATACTACTACTAAGAATAACAATAAAATGGAATATATACAAATATATACAAAACCAGTACCAAACCTGGTGACAATATGTTACTGTCACCCCTGATGTTGGGGAGCAGCCCCTGGGGAACAGTCCCCGGCTGGACT
>NW_008601722.1:4315-6907 GCF_000691845.1 Merops nubicus
GGGGAAAAGTCCCAGGCTGGACTCAGCCACAGATGGCAACTGGGTCCAGGAGCTGGATTCTGGAACCTGGTTCAGGAACACAGGGCTCAGGATCAAAGGCAGAGTGGATGGAGCAACCCTTGGATGCTGGGCACTGCAGGAGCAGCAAAAGAGGAAGGAGGAAGGGGCTTGACCCTCCTGATCCTTCAGCTCTATCCTGACTATGAGATGGGATGGAACACCCCACTGCTCAATTCAGGGTCACTCATCCTGTCTGCTCCTCCCTGCAGCTTTGGCCTGTACTTTCTGCCCCCCTCTGTGTGGTGCACAGGACTCAGCAGTGACCTTGGTCTGCACTCCAGCCTTGGTGGTGACTCTAAACAGGGAGTGTTATCACTGCTGGGAGCAGACACTGCCTGTGAGACTGTGCTGTGAGCTTCAGACAGGGCAGCTGCTCAGCAGAGCTTCAGCTGAAAAGCAAAATCACTGAACAGAATTAGCTCTGCTCTACCCCAAACCAGGACAAAAACACAAAGGCAAAGCTTTCAGAGAGGGCTGGGGATGCCTGGTGCCATAAATCTTGGCTCATAAATGGGTTTGAATCTTTAGAAACATCTCGAATTCTGCTCTTGGGGTGTTTGGCAGTGTGTCTGACACAACCCAGCATGGGGTGTGAGAGCTTCTTACCCTTCCTCTTCTTCTTGAACCTTAGCAAAAGCGCAAGGGAGTGGAAGGGTTGATAGACATAGAGAATCCCAATCGTGTGATTCAGACAACCAAAAAAGTCACTCAGCTGGACCTGGATGGACCCAAGGAACTCTCGCGACGAGAGCGGTGAGTCTTGTCCTGGGATTCCAGCCCTGCTGCTGGAGCTCTGGGAGGTGTTTCCCTGCTCTGTGTGGGGGGGTGTTTCAGGGAAGGCCTTTAAATGTCTTGCTGTCGAGAGCAGACCCCCAACTGCCAAGCAGGACTTGCTGTGGTTCAAAATGTCTTTCCTCACAAGCTTCACACAAGCTGTGTCCTCTGGCTGCCCTGGTGCAGGCAGCTGGGCCGGGTGCACCAGGAGAGTGAGGCCTGTTGCTGTGAAGCAGCTGTAGGCTGTTCCTTTCCTGAGGTTTTATGCCAAAAAATGAGACTTAACCAAACTGCATTAACCAGCAGTCCCCCTGTGGCCTGCTTTAACCTGCTGCAGAAGCTGCTCTGGGGACACGTGGTATTTTCATGGGGTCCTGGAGACATTTTTGTCTGGGCAGATGAATAAGATGAGAACCAAAGCTTCATCTTGTAGTTTCACTTATTAATGGGAAAGATTTAAGTTTGCTTCTTTGGGATGGATTGCTCTGGCAGAAGTTCATCTTGGAGGGTAAGGCTGGAAAAAACACATGGTGGTGCTGTGCAGTCTGGGGCTGATTCCTTTGACCTCATCACAAGTGTCCTTGTTGAGCTGAATGAAGGGAGAAATAAACTCTCCTCTCTTCAAAGCCACAACAGATAAAACCTGTGCTTGAAAACTGGTGACAGGACCCCCTAGACTCTGTGGGCAATCCCTCTGTGTCCTCCCAGCCAGAGAGCCTCCCCTCTCTGCCCGTTCCCACCAGCTCATTGGGGTGCTCTGGTGACTGGTGTCTTTCAACAGGGAGGAAATAGAGAAACAAAAGGCAAAAGAAAGATACATGAAGATGCACCTAGCTGGTAAAACAGAGCAGGCAAAGGCAGACCTCGCCCGGCTAGCCATCATTCGCAAGCAGAGGGAAGAAGCTGCCAGAAAGAAAGAAGAAGAAAGAAAAGGTTAGAGACTAATTAGTCGTGTCCTCTTAATTGCCTTCGCGATGGCTGCGCTGCCGAGAGGCCCAAGGTCTCCTGTGCTACGTGGTGATCCCCAGTTGCTTGAGGTCTTGCTGGGTGTCAGCACAACTCCCCTCACCAAAACCAGCTTGAGCTGTTTGATGCTCACAGAGCTCTTGTCTGTCTGAACAGGGGGCAGGGGGAGAGAAGGGAACTGCCCTGGGTGTCAGGGTTGTCCTCAGCCCCCCAGCCACGCTTTGGAGGGTTCCTGGTGCTGGGTGTGGTTTGTCATGCTGGGGATGTGCCCTGCCCAGGGAGTCTGCAGCACTCCTCTCTCACCTGGCCTTTCTCTTGAACCACAAGCCAGATGAGCTGCTCTTCTCAGTGGCTTCCACGGAGACATCTGTGCATCGGGGTCCTTTGCAGCCCCCCAGAGAGAGGGGAAGGGTTGAGGGGGCTGCTGCTCTTGGCTCTGGAGGGGCTCTGCCGGGGGTTGGCGGGGAGCGCTGGAATTTCCCTCATCCCCTGGCTGTGCTGGGAGGATTCCAGTCCCCAGGGCTTGTCAGGCCCTGCTGAAACCTCTGCCCTTGTCCTCCCCCAGCGAAGGACGAGGCGGCGATGGCGGGCAGGAGGATGCAGTCCCTCTCCCTCAACAAGTAAGCGCGGGACACGCGGGAGGAGGAGACGCCAGGGACCCGTGCCCGCTGCTGCCAGGACCTGTGTCGTGTTGCACGCCACCACGGGGTGCACCATGGCACCGACGTCCCCTTCACCTCCCAGAGACACTGGCCACGTGTTTGTCCTCATCCTGGCACGGATCTCCCTCTG
>NW_008601723.1:0-14780 GCF_000691845.1 Merops nubicus
TTAGCCCGATTTGTGTGGAGAAGCGCCCTCCCCTCCCCCCTCCCCGCATATTTACTTATGGAGGGGGAGGGGAAGAGGGGGCGGTTGCCCCTCCCCCGCCCGGCGGAGGTACCCCCCCAGCCCGGCCAGACCCTTCTTTTAGGGGGGACGCTCGCTCCGTGCACGATGTTTGCCCCCCCCATCCCCCAAGTTATTGATCAGTTCCCCTGCGAAGTTCGGAGAGGAACGTGAAATATCCCGTGATTGCAGGGAGCGGGCCCGTTTTGGGGGAAAAATTAAGCATTTTTTTGCTCTTCACAGGGACTCTTGTCTTCCTGGGCTTGCCCCTGTCCGAAACCCTGGTGCAAATTGTGCATTGCATCTTCTAGACGGGCTTGCATGGTTCATGCAACGTCTGTGTTTTCTTGGTAGAAACTATAGGTCCTGCCATAGTATGACATGTGGCTTGTTATGGTTGTACCCCTCCCCGAAAGAGTTAAGTTCTTCGTGTTGTTCCAGGTGAATTTAATCTTTCATCACCGAATTTCCTTTTAAGGCAGCTCGAGAGAATAAGTCTTCCCTGGCTTGTCTTTCCCCCCCCAAACACCAAACTTTAGACGGGCTTTGTGGCAGGGGCTTGTTGCTGCAGATGGCACGTGAGTCTGGAGGAAAGTTTGGTTTGTAGGTCGCTGTGTAGGAAAGTGAAGTTTGCTGGTGAAGTTTTTACTACTCTCCAGTGTGTTCAACTTCCTCGTTTTCCTGTCTGTGTAAATCAAATTCCTAAGTGATTTATGAGGGGGATCGCAAAACGTATTCCTTCTTTGTTATTAGAGCATGAGGGACATGATCAGGAGAACCAAGCCTTTGTTGCTTTTAAAAAAATACATGTTTCTGGGCTTGCCCGACTGCACTGTCCTGTGGCGTTAAAATAAATGAGCGTGTTGGACAGGCTGACAAGGTCCTTTGGTGTTGGTGTCCTCTACCCTTTGGGTGTTCGCGGGGGCTGTGGTTTGTGCCCCTTTGAGAGAGAGGGCACCACTTGCAAATTGTGTTTGGGTTTTGAGTTGTACTCAAGCTTGGAGTGCACTGGGCAGTTCTGGGCCTTCGTCTTGCTCTGGGCAACCTGAAGGTTTGTCCGCGTGAGGCTCATGCTGGGTTTGGGGCCTTCCTTTGGACATGATGTGTTAACCATCTTCTCAGAACATGTTTCAAGTGAGGAGTGATCCTGCAAACTCTTTGGTGTGAATTTAAGCAAGTGGCTATCTGTTTGTGGACAGGGGTATGAAGGGTTTTTTTCCTTTTAGCCACGAAGAAAAGGGCTGTTATGGTGGTGGTGCAGCTGGTGCCCTGTAAATGATCACAGCAAACTTTCTGTGGTTTCTCGTGGTGATTTTTCTTTTCTTTTGGTTACGATCTAATGGAAAACAGCATACTGTATTATTTACCTAAGATCACCTGAGCCTGTACGCTGTCACCGTTGTAAGGTTTCTTAGGGGAAGGTGAATTTGTCTCCATGAGAACAGGGTTCATGAGGCACTGTGTCTTGGGAACTTGGTGGCGTGCTTCCCAAACTGTTATTGAGAACACCTGGAAAAGACTTAGCTCTCACTTCACGAGGAAAGGGGAAGGAAATGTAATTTAAATGTGTTGGGGTTGTTGGTGTTTGGCTTTTGGTTTTTTTTTTTTTTTTCAGAGCTGTGCAAGAGTTTATGATTTTTGTTTGTTTAAACATGCACAGCCATAACGCATGCGTGTAGCGTAAAGAATGCAATAATTACAGGAGATTGTATTGCTTAAGCTTTTTTCCTCTTCAAACAGGTAGTTAGGATTTTTTTTCCCTGTGAGCTTTTCTTATCCAAATACTTCTTTCAGTTTTACTCTATATATGGCAATTATTGACGTTTGTGTAACGCTTTGAAGTTGTAAGGCATGGTGTAAGTGCTAAGTACCCAACAGCAGTACTTCATAGTCATTTTCTCATCATGAAAGAGTTGGATGCTAAAAAGTGCTACAGCCTTAAGCATAAAGAGGCCCTGGATGGATTAGGGGAAGTGCTTCAAAATCGCTTATAATGTTGTGTTCAGGTAATATTTTTAAGTTAGGAAGAACAGATCTGAATAATGTAAAGCAAACTCAGTTATTTTACCTAACTTGATTTTGTTTCTGGAATTTAATTTCACATGGACTTCACATTTGAGTCAGAATGTGTTTGCTGTTATAAATTTTGTAGTGGCAGTAAAGACCCACATCCTACAAGGATGTAATCGTGCAGAAGCCAGGAAGTCCTGTAAGGAAACACACACAACTTTGTGAACACCAGCGGTCTGGTTGGGTTGAATAAGTTCTGCAGATGTCTGTGAAGTTGCTTGCAGAAGTTGAGTGTGTTTTGTATTAGTGGGGGGAAATAAGATGTGAATCTTCCATGACACTGGTACTTTTTTGGTATTGCAGCACTGTTAAGCGTTTTGGGGAAGGCTGAGGCCGTGGCAGGCATGACACCTTTCCTTCACTAATCCTGTTCTTCTGCTCCTCTGGAGTCCCAAGAGACAGCCTCCCCCGACACCCCAGTTTTTGCTTGCTTTGCCCTGTGTCTGTCCTTCCCCTGGACCCACAACCGCCCAGGATCATGGTACCCGTGTGAATTCTGACACCTTGCTGGAGAGGACACTACTGGCAAGTGGAGAAGAGATGTGGAGACACAAACCTGCAGCCAGCTCTTCCCCTTCTGAACTGGGTTAGGCAGGTCAAAAAGTGGTCTGGTCTCCGCTTCGGAGAGGAGGGTGAGGAGAGGGCATGCTGCAGGACTGTGTTGTGTCACTACTGCACTGTTGTGATACTGAATTGTATCATGCTGAAGTACAGCTCATTTTTAATCTGATTCATGTTGTTGATACTGAGAATTGAGGTACTGAGAATTGTGCTACTGTTTTGTGTCCTGACCACCCTTAGTGCGTGCGTGTGTTTGCGCATGTGTACGCACACAGAGTGTGGGGTGCAGTAACGTGGTATTTAAAGCCCTAAACATGACCTTGAGCAAATTTTGCTATTGATTTAGCTACCTCTGTCCTGAATACGTGCTGCTTTCTAAGCACTGCAGCAAGAAGTTAGATGGACTTAATTTCTCTAAAGCAGCTTAATGAAAAGAGTGACTTTAGTAGAAAAAGGTTCATCCGGTGATCTCAAGCAGAGTGGATGGAGACTGTTTTATTCATCTCATAATTGGTTTCCTCTGAGATAAAATAGGACAATGAAATGAGGAATAAGAAATATCTTTTCAGATGAAATTGTAGGGGAATATATTTGCTTTCTTTTAATTTTGCAAAATTGAATTAGCTAACTTGAGGTAACAAGAAGATGAGGCAGCATAGCTGTCGGTTCATGAGTGTTGATGGATTGAGTGAAAAAGGACAGAAGTCTGGTCTAGAAATCACTCTGCCAGTTTGTGTGAAAACTGTGAACAACTTCTCGTTAGGGTTCTGCCTTGTGGTGTCTAATCCAAGAGGAGAAGGCCTTTTTCTTTTTCCTTGTAATGAAAAAAGGGCTGAAATTGTTTATACAAAATGCTCTGGAGTCTTAATGGCTGTGCTTGAGCTCAGGTTGAGTTTTCCATTGGTTCTGAAGGATCTTTAAAACTGTAACTCAGCTTACCCTCCAAAGCTTATTTTTTTTAAAAAACCCTTTACCAGAGAGTTTTCTGTAACATCCTTTGGAGTCTCCTTTTTTCTATTGCTAAGGAGCCTTAAAAAATTAATTGGGGGGAATACCTTGATAAGACTGTGGTGGTCATTCCAGGCTGGAGGATGTGTAGCTGCAGGGGAGAATTCACCTGCTGATTGAGTGTGTAGGATCTAGCTGGCTTCGCTAGCCAAGGAGTGACATTGCTGCTGCTGCACCTTACCCCTGCTCGCTTGCTTTCTTTGGGGGGGATGATTGCTAGAAAGTCTTCTGAGAATATTTTCTTACCTTTAGAAATAGTAATAAAAAGGCCTGGTGAATTGGTGTAGCTTTCTGAAAAACTTACTGAAGGAACCCCCAAAGTGATGATGAGGAGTTTTGCAGAACTATCAGGGCCAGTGTATGTGGCATCTTGCATAGAGTCCCCTCTTGGTCTTCGAATCTAAGTGTACGTGGCGTAATTCAGTGCTATGTAGATATGCTCAGGTCCTTCTAAACAAGTTATTTTGAATACCAGAAGCAACATACCTACATATGCTTTCTTCATAGGTCCTTTTTTCAGGATGAGTAACATAAACAGAGCAGGTGTCCACCTGGTCCCACTTGGGCTGGCTCAGTGCTGGCAGGTGGCACTTTGTGGAGCCCTGTGTACCCCACACAGTTCTGAAGGCTGCACAGCATGGGGTGCAGGCACTGGCTTTGAGCTCTGGTCCTGCTTGCTGCAAACGTGACTCTCCTTAAGACTATAAACTGGCATCTGCATCTGTAAGGAAGCTATTAATAGTCATATTTTCAGAGATGCTGAGTCCCTACAGTTGCATGTGAAGTTGGCAGTCTCTGTGTGTGCTTAGCATTTCTAAAAATCAAGTCTAGTGTGCGGTTTGCTGGCTTTTGCAAACTCCCATGAGGGTGCAGTTTCTGTTGCTTTCTGGGAGCAGTATTAGTAAAAGGCTATGCTGTGTACTCTGCCTTGTGTTTATTGTTGTAATCATTAAGTCTCCATGTTGCAAAGGAGCAATCTTGTTTATTAGCAAAGTCTAGCAGTAAAGAAATCAGAATCATCTAGAGAAAAAAGTTGTGTGGTTTCGCTCATTTTTTTTTTTTTGTTTATGATAGGAGATTCAGTTCAATGTCTGTTCGTTGTGTGAGAGATCTCTCTACAACCACGTGCCATATGCAGACATACTGAGTGTGATTTCAATTGCTGGAGGTGCATTACTACAAGTTTTAGCTGGTGTGGTGTGAGTAGTGGGCCTTCCCTTCCCCCAGCAGGGCAAAAGTTTTGCCAGCCTGGCAGGGCTGGGGAGCAGCTGTCGCGGCAGCTAACGCTTGTGCTCCTTTTAACCCTTTGGTGGGTTTGGGGAAGGATTCGGTCGCTTCCCCAGCTGCGTGCAGGGCTCCCGCTGAACCCCACTGACGTCGGGCCCGTGGTAGGGCTTTATGAATTAGGGCTGTGAAAGTGTCTCTGGAAACTTTCCTGTTCTGTACGCAGCTACATGCCTGCTGGTGGCAACCAGAGAGTGTACAGAGAAGAAATCTGTGCTGCCTATTCGTGAGAGTTTTTCCAGAGTTATGAGTTATGGGTCAAATATTTACTATTCATGAAAACGTCATGTTAAATACTGTGTCTAGTGCCAAAACCACGGCAATTGTGATGGTTTAGAGCCCTAAATATAACGTATCTAAAAAGTTGTGTCCAATTGACGTGAATGATGTGAAAAGTTCAGGCTCTCCGCATGGGCGACCTGTTGCCGGCAAACTCTGAGCTGGGAATTTGCCTGATGGCGAGCACACCCGAGGTGGGTTTCAATCCCTGGGAGTGCCTTCAAAGGAAAAGGCGAAGAAGAGACAGTTTGATTTCCTAGAAGTTGTCCAGGCTGACCGAGGAAAGGAATAACAAGTTTTATAGCTCTCTTGTGTTTTTTTTTTGGACAGACTGATTAATGCTCTGGTGTCAGCATGACTTCTGAAAATACATTTTTGCCTTGAGGGAAAAAAAAGTAATAAAAAGATTTAATTATTTTTCATTTATCATTGATATTGGTCTAACTTACAGTCCTGTTGGAACAAATGAGAATTTTTGCTATTAGCTTCAGCAGCTGGGAGAGTGTGAAGTATGGCTGAAAATTTGCTGTAAAACACCAAGTGATCTTAACAGAGGTGAGTCTGTCAGTTTACCCTCCCCCCCTGCTTCCAGGTTTGTTTAGCTGACAGAAGCAATGAGATCTCTTCCTCTTTTAGGGTAAATCTAAATTTGTGGGGAAAAAATAGTTTTGATGTTGCATAGACCTGTGGGGGAAATAACAAGAGATCTGGGTCAAAAAAGTGGGACGTACAAGATTTAGAAGCTGTTGAAGTGTATTTATTTGTCCTATATTAGGTTCAAGGAAGTATTGGTGCTTTCAGTTTGGCACTATGTCCTTCAGTCTGCGGTGTTCTGTGATGGGAAGACAACTGTTAAACAATGAATCACAGCTCATTTTTGTACGGATGTCAACATTCTTCTCTAGTGCAGAAATTTTTGCTTGGATATTAACACAAACATGCGTTCCTAAATACAGACTCTTAGCCGTAAATTTTAATTAGGAAGTGCTTTGTAAAAATGGGGAGGGTTGCCGTAATGATATTTGTGAATCTAACATATTTACTTTGGTGTTACGTTTGTTCAGATTTAATACTTTTAAATATGTTTTTAAAACAAAGTTAGCACAGATGTGGAAATGAGGAAAATGAGAAATGGTGTTATCCAATCATCTATTAATACTGACATCAAAGAAACTGGGGTAAAACATATCTTGTATAGCAGTGAAGGAGCTGTTTCCTAAAGTTAGTGCAGCAGATTCAGGGTGTGGAGAAGCAGGCTCTGTACTTGGTGTATAACAGGAATGTTTTGCTGATTCAGGCATGGTACCTCATTTTTCATTTTATTTCAAATGCACAACTAAATTTCACAATCTAGTGTGTCTTGTTTAGTCTGTAAATTTTTAGCACTGTAAGACTGAAAAAAGTCACAAATGCACAAGTTCAATATGCTGAATTGAAATAAAACTTAAAAATACAATGAAACAGCCTACTAAGCAGTTATGGTGAGCTTAATCTAATAGCAAGAGTGGATATCTAAATGTAGCTGATTAATAGAAACCAAGTTGTGTGGTTTCGTTGTTTTTTTTTTTTTTTTTTTTTTTCATTTCTTATATAGTTTGTGGATTGCATGTTCATCGTTATAGTAAATATTTGCCACAATTGTTTGAGTTGTAAGAAAAATGCTTTGCATTTCTGTGACTGTCTTCCAGGGCGGATTGTGAATGGCCTTTGATTACATTAATAATATCAATGTGTTTATCTTACCGTTGGCAAAGTCCATATTAGTTGGTTCCTCTACTGTCTACACATGCAAGTTTATTTTGATATGGAATATTTATTTCTAGTTCATCAAGGCCCTTTGTAAGACTCCCTTTTTACAGTACATGTAGTACACACTAAATGCATCAGAAGTTAACTTCTAAGAGTGTTTCATTAAAAGCAAAGAGAAAGCCTCCTTTACTGTTCAGTCATGTCCTTGAAGTGACTGGGCACTGCAGGCCTCCCAGATATATTATCTTCTGGTAAAATAGATGGGTATTGCTTATGTCTCAAAAGATCAGCCCTCTGCTCTCTGTGTGGTCCTGTGGGCTGGTTGTGGAAGCACCAAACTGAGTGTTCCTGTCTGTCTCCTCTCTCATTGTCCCAGTGCCTGGGACACAGATGGGGTCCTGTGTGAGAGAGGCATCGGTTGGTTGTATGTACTGGGGTGCAAAAGTGGACTTTTAAAGACCCTGTGCGTGTTGACAGAAATGCTAAGAAGAGTTAAAAAAAATCCTGTGAAAGGATGGAAACTTTGAGAGGTAGCCAGGGAAACCACTTTTGATGTGTTTTGACTCACTTTCTGATGCTAGGGGTGATGTCATATGAGAGACTCAGGGGGCATGTGAAATGCAGTGTCAGAGGCTGGGCACGAGCGTGGCCATTATGTAGGCTGAGATCCTCTGTTGTGCCAGTGCGGATGCTTGTGTACATTGGACATTGCTGAAGAGCTCCAGAAAGCTGCGTTCACGGTGCTAGAATATGTAACAAATCTTATTTGCATGCTTAATGTGTCTCCCACTTTCCCAGCTGTGGTTTTGTAACTACCCACTTGTGGAATGGAGTTTTTTGAGGTGAAAAGAAATAGCTGCTCTGTTCTTAAAAACACACATTCAGACATCAGGTCAGTCAGATTTCATTTGCGTTAGCACTACTGTAAATGGTGGAAGTTTGGAACTGAAATTCACTTCCCTGTGCATGTTGCTGCCTACTTTTGTTTGTTTGTCAGGGGCTGTTTGGCCTACTGCTGTTCTGCACGATTAAAATAACCCCCCAAGCCTCCCCCTGTGTAATTAAACAACAAGTGGTGCAAGATCATACTGCTTTTTTTCTTTCTAAAATTAACCCCTTCTGATGGCCAGTGTGGCCGTGCCCGCTCCCCTGCCTGGCTCTGCTTCCTGCTCCATGCTGCAGCACGAATCTGGCACATTAATGTAATACTCTGGGGTGTTTTCTCAGGCCTGACAGCTTGCATCATTTTATTATTATCCTTTCCTGAGGCTGTATTTGATTATCTAATCTCCCCTTGTGTTGTGTTTTTTTTTTTTCCCCTCAACTCTCTCTTTTTGGGCTGCCTTTTGCATTACCCTCCTCTGCTCTTTTGCCATTTCTTTAAGCCAAACTGGCACATTTTTGTTTCTGTTCTTGGTGTTTTCTCTGCTTTCTTCCCGTTTCTCCTAACTTTAGTTTACATCTAGAACTTGATCCTGTCTGGACCCCCTTGAAGCAGAGGGGTTAGGTGGGTTTGGGTGGTGCAGCCCTGGTCGGGGGCAGAGTGAAACCCGCCAGACTGCTGAGGAAGTCTCACTGTGGAGGCTGTGCCGCTGGCGGAGGGGAGCGGGGGCCTGCCTGCTTCTGTCCCTGCCACGCAGGGCAGGAAACAGAGGACATGTTTTGGCAGTGCCTTTATCTGATAAAAATAATCTTGGCTTTAGGCGTAAAGCATTGGTCCAACTCTTGTGAAGTCGGAGGGAGGCTTTTGGGAGAGCTTGAAGTTTGAGTGAAAACCTTGGCATACTGGGTCTTTTTAAAATAATGAATTTTATGCAATGAATTTTTATGGACATCATGACTTAAAATTAGCAAAACCAACGTTGGTCATTGTGAAATCAGTAGCAGACTTATCTTATTGTTTTTATTGTGGGTTTTTATTTCTGGAGGAGTCACATGCCCCATTGTTCTGGTGTGGAGGCCACGGGCTGGTCTGTGCACCTCTGCCCCGTGCCGCACGGGTGGGCCTGTGGAGCTGTGGCTTTGGGGCCAAAAGGTTGTCTTTGAAGAGTTCCCATCTAGAAACTGCGTGATATATGAAATACTCTGTTGCTTGGTATTTAAGCACCCTTTTTATTGTGTGTCTTATTGTCCAGAACCTAAAAAAACAAATGGAAGAGAATATTGCATTAGAAACTATCTTGTATCTTGTTGCTCTGTGAAACCTGTGGATTACAGGCTTCTATTGTGGCTCTGAAACAGATATGCTTGGGACAGAGAGAATGCGAGATGTGCTCTTGAGAAAGTCAGTGAAAGATTTTTCCCTGAAAATCTTTCAAATATAAGTCCTTTACAGCCAAACTGTTGACATTTGAGATGACAGTAGTGAACTTCATCTCTACTGAAGTCATGGTTTTGTAGATAGCCTCTAAATTAGTCCTGCTGTTTATAAATCCCTGTAATGAGGATATGAGTAGTATATCTAAGATGGATGCAGTAGAGGCTGGCTGCAGGAGCAAACTTGGCATGTGGAGGCTGTGGATGTAGTCATCCAGCTGTATCTGGGGGAGTAGTCCCATTCAAATTGCTGTGAGTTTTGCCTAAGGAAGAACAGAAAGATAAGTCTTCCCAGCCTACAGTGATTTTATTGTGTTGTTGTTCTTAGTATATCTTAATAATGTCAATGTAGCTCATTTTCTGATTCAGTATTTTTAATTCGTAGAATAAGTTTTTCTCATTTTGTCAGCTTGTAGTGTTGCCTTTTCAGAAACTGGTGCTTGCATTTTATTTTATATACCGCTCAATACAAGAGCATTCACCAAAATGGTCTGCAGTTGTCAAAGTTCCATAATGAGTATTATCAGGATGTTTTCATATGTAAGGGCACTAAAGTTGGTAGAAATTTTCAAGCTGGTAGAAATTGTCATAGCTCTCTTGACTGTGTGTTAACAATGTCAGTTGTGTGTCCATAATCGCTCTGGTACTAGAAGACTTCTCCAGTTTTGGTGGTTTACAGGCAATCTGTAAAATACCGCTTTAATTTCAATACAGAATGAATGGCAAGCTTTTGGCATCCTGACATAGGTACTGGTCAGTAATGGAATATATCCTGTGAGTTACTGTTCAAGGTTTTGAACCTTTTTTTTTTTTTTTTTTTGGAGCATGGCTGCAGTTTGTCTACACGGTCCCTTCATAGGAACTACCTGAAGAGAAGGAATTAGGGAATTACTTTCTGGTTATAAATTCCCTCTCTTAAATTTCCGCAGGCTTGTCTGGATCTATGGTGGATCCCCAGTGATGCACCTCTGCTCCCCACATGCTCAGTTTTGCTTTTCTGAATTGACCTAATATACCTGTATGTAATAGATAACTGTATTTACTTTATTTTTAGTTTACATCACTGAAGATTTTCTGTCCGCATAACAATTAGGACAGAAAGCTGGTGTCAGGATTATCTTCTATTTATGCCACTGTGTGACCTTAGCAAATGGATTAACAAATTTACTCATGCACCAGTGATTTAATACTTCAGAGGAATTTTTTCAGATCAGTTCAGTGCTCTGAGATCTTCTGGTGAGAGGCTGCATAGTAGTGTGAAGTGGCTTTTGTTTTATATTTCAGCTTCTGCTTACTTGAAGGTTTTGGTTTAGGCATGTGCTCCTTTTGTATTCCTAGGTTTTGTGCTTGTCTTCTAGTTTTCTTCTATGCTGGACATACTTTATCCTTCACATTGAAAATATTTTCTGATAGTGCCCATATGTGATGCAAAATCATGTTGATATCAGGCTACTTGGTTCATAGATATGATAAGGCATGTTTGTGTCCTTAGTGATGTGGAAATACAACCTTATGAAGTTTTAAGGTGCCTGTGCTTTTTTGAGATCCTGCCAGGTCTTTAGGGATGGGGAAAGTTTATTCACCAACTTTGTTGGTGGGGCTGCTTCAGGAATGGGTTTCAGAATACAGCTATGCAAGCAGCCAGACACTTGTCCCAGCTGTGGAGATGGATGTAGGGGTGGTGAGACCCCTAAGCTGACCCTGCTTGTGGTCGAGCTGAGACATGCAACAAAAAGCTACAGATTAAGCTCTGTGGACCTCCGTATCTGGAAAAGAAGTTTCTATCCTCTGTCATGATCTGTTGACAACTCCACCACACCGGTCTGGTGGTTTATCGGTCCTACAAACAAAATCTCTGGAAGGATTGCATAAAAGCCTACTGCTATTTTGCAGGGCTATTAAAGTCCAAGTGGTTTTGGTGAACCAGCTTCCAGCATGACTCCACAAACACCCGTGTTACCATGGCCCAAAGCTATCTCTAGTAGGTATGAGGGGACCACAAATTTCGTATGTTGGCTTTGCTATCGGACAAAATCTTTGCAGACTTTTGCAGGGCCAGCTAATAGCTAAGGCAGTCTGACACCAGCCTTTCTGCCTGTAGTGATGCCATTACTCATACCATCTCAACTGCTTGGATTTGTCCATATATATATAAAGCAGACATAAGTGGTGACATGATCTTTCATTTGGGCAAGTCTTCCTTAATAGCTTCCTAAATGATTCTTGTTTCTAAATTTATAGTTAAGCAAATTTACAAGCTTGTATAAAAAGCTTTTTTTTATGCCCTTTACCAGTGGTATTTACTTTCAGAGCTGCATGCCCCAGGCAGCTAGAGCATTGCAGGTCTTGTGAAGAGAAGTGCTTATGCAAGACATGGGATGTTGCTCTCTGGTGCATTTTCCCTGGCAGTATAGGTGTCTCCTAAAGCACATTGTGCTCCTGGCAAGCGCAGTTGTGCTTGGGATCCTAAGGAACACGTGTTTTCTATTACACAGTCTCGTTTTCATGTGCTGTTTGCCTGTGTTGCTGTAGTCTTCATCTGCTGGAAAATGAAATTTTAGGGAGTGTTTTAATTTTTTGAGATTGGTGTGGGAATAGTACTTAAAAGTTGTATGCATTTGGGTTGTGCTATTGTGAATTGTGGTTTTATATATAGTGTGTCTTGCCTTATTTTCACTATCCACTGAGAATTTTCCTCAGGTTAATTTAAAAAGGAAATCCTGCTAGCACTCTAATAAATCCCTTAAACTTTGCAAGAATGTATTTGCACTCACTAGGTAGCATGGCTTGAAGTTTAAAAGCATGAGTTTCCAGTACGTTCCCATTTTTTTTTGGAATGACTCCAGAAAAAGTGTCTCAATCCTGTTTCGTGTAATACAGATTTATATATTAGCAGATAGAGCTGTTGATGTAGTTGAGACCTAATTGTTAAAAAACCCCCAAACTTCTAAGTGCGATCCTTGGGTATTCTTAGAAGAGCTGGGTGAAGCCCTTTCTTAGTTGAACCATTTCTTGTATTCTGAGGCAGTCTGCATCTTCTTTGTAAGAAATATATTATTGCTTCACTGAAGTCAATTCAGGTTCTCTGGAAATGATCCAGCCTTCAAGAAAGAAAAATATTAGTGAGCGTGTTGAGGGAAAGGGTTTCCCTTTATTTTGGAATTTGCCTGTCATGTTTAGCAAGTTCACCATTTTCAGATGCATTAAGGCCAGAGCCTTAACTATTTTTCAGTTTAATACTTTTGGGTTAAGCAAAAAGATTTAAATTTAATTTTCCAAATTCTTGCTTGTTTGTTTTAAATAGCTAGGGATACATACAGTTAATTGAAGTGCCACACGTGTTTCAGGAGAGCAGAAAACTGAACTGTTTAAAATGGTGGTGTATTTTAGGCAGTCATGTGTTTCTGTGTCTGAAATGCTTTGTGGCCAGCTTAAATGTTGATACTTACAGAAGTATCCTTTGCTTGGAAGTCTTAAATATTTAGAATGTGTTATTTGTTTATGAAGTTTTGTGCTGTTTGAAGGCTGTTTTTTATTTCAGCTATGAGTTTTGGCAAAACACATTCTGGCATATATAGTCAGTCACAGAAGCTAGAGACCGCTAATGTTTTAGTCCTGTGGCTGTATCAAAGCCTGTAAGGTTAAAATTAAAACTGTCTGAATGTCTGTCTGCACATGCATCTTGGATATGTGCTCCACTGAGACATTCAAGATGCTCATGTAAAAATCCTGTGCCTCCTGTCATTAAAGCAGTGACTATCTAGAGTTATTACCACTGTAAGCTTTTGACTGGGGGGGGTTTGCAGGTTTCTAGGCTTGGTTTATGGCTGAAGACCAGCACTCCACTTAGAGACCTGGCTGATTCGGCTGCCTGGTGTCCAGAGCCAGTGCAGCTTCAGTGGTTTTTGTGTTCAGTGTGCTTTACTCGGGAGGGCAGGAATTTGGCAGATGGCTGCCCGTCGGTAGTTGTGTGCTCTTCAAAGTTATGCAAGCTGGATCATTTAGCAGTCGGTTTCTGACGTCTGCAGACAGGCTACAGAAGGGTGGAGGTGAGGAGAGAGGAGCCCCAAGATCAGGGACTTTTTTTCAAGGCTGCTGTACGGACCCCTGGGGAGCGGGTGCTGGGTCAGGTGGTGGTTGCTGCTGCTGCTTGAGCTGCCCCAAAGGAGGCTTCATGGGGAGGACAGTCTGGATGGGCTCTGGCCCAGGTCAGTAGGAGAAGAGGCTGGAACCATCCCCTGAATGGAGAGGTTCACTGGTCTGGGCTTGAGCACAGCTCCTCTCCAGGAGACTGCACCTAGCTGAGACCTGCCCTTCCTTTTCTCCTCTCCTCTCCTCTCCTCTCCTCTGGCATAGCCACCAAATGGATGGTATTTTTTTTGCTCTTGTCCAGAATGCTTCTTTCAGTGTTGGTTCTGAACCAAATGCCATCTTTGCTCCCTGTCATTGCAATCTTAGAGCTGCCGTTTATCAGTTGTCAATATGGAAAAAAAAAAAAAAAAAACAAAAAAAACCAAAAAAAACTAATAGGTATTTTAGAGTACTTTAGATTATTTTCGTAAATACTTTGTTCAGACTTCTAGTGTCTTAGTGACTGAAAACCTCAGCTGGTTTTGTTTGGAACTAATTCTACCTCAGGCAGAAATTAGACCCAAAAATGTATTCCTCACAAGTTTGTGAAGGGAAGGCTCTCTGGTAGCATTTCTGATTTGTTGAGACTAGCTCTGATGGCAAGCCCTAAAGTATTCTTTGTGTGAATGTACTATATGATTTCTAATTATATGATCACATACCACTCCACAAATAGTGCAATACAATAGCATGGAATTATTTCTAGGATCTTGTAGAGGTCTATTCAGTAGACTACCTTAAACGCTGATCTTGCAAGTTGTTTTGTGTAAATTGACTCCTTCACCTCCCAGAAGTGGTGTTTACTGTAGCTCTGCCTTAAAGCCCAGGTTCAAAGCTTGTAATAGAGTCAGGGCTTGGGACATCAGTTTTGAAACTTGCCATTTAGCTTCTCTTACACAGTGCATGCATATTAAGTAGGCTAGCAGAATAACAGTGAAATTGCTCACCTAGGTCTGCAGATGAATTACCATAATTAACTGTTTCTTTCCATGAATTGCGCCTAACGAGGGCTGTGCTGTTGGCTGCAAATAAATTGCATAATGCATTACTGTTGACTAAATTATTTACATGCCTTAGAGAGGAGACGGTATAAAAAGTCTGTAAAATAAGTGCTGGACCATTATGAAAATGAAATGGAGCGGGGGAGAGAAGAATCACAGGTAGAGCGTGGTGTAGCCTGGTGTAGCCTGCTTTCTCCTGGGTCACTGGGTCCAATTTGCAATATAGCATGTGGCTTCATGGCTACATATTAAAGCACCACCTTGCAGGACGTATGGGCAGAGAAAGCAGCGTGAGATCTGCGCATACAGCCTTGGGCCTGCTCT
>NW_008601723.1:14811-24482 GCF_000691845.1 Merops nubicus
CTCTCTGTGGTTATAGATTGCTGAAAATAATATGTTTGTTTTGCTGCATAACTGGTCCCAAAATATGCTAATTTAAAAGCAAAATGTGGGTGAACAAAATCAATTATAAACCAAAGTGGGCAATTTTTGCAGTGCCTGGTGTTCTGTGTTTACCTGTGAGGCATCCTTTGTGTGAAACCTGTGTTGGGAGGAGGTTCAGGATTTCTAGGCTATGTTCATCGCTTATTTTTCGTAACATTTTACTTGCCCAAGGAGTACTTTAAAAGCACAGTATTTGGATCTGTTACACTATTTTCATCGTGTGCAATCCTGTAAGGCCATATTTATTGATGGCTGTTATAAAAGATGGTTCCACTGTATAGAGATGACTTGTGCTAACGTATCAGAAAAATCATACAATAAATATGTGTGAGCCACTCCATGGGTGAACATCAACACCACCAAAATGGCCAAAATAAGGCTTGTCATGGCTTGTGTTTTCCCTGGCTAAAAGCCAGTCTGGAATTGCAGACCTTGATTCCTACTGTGTTTAGGTTTGCTTTTGTCTGGGACTTTGATTTGAGCCTGATCTTGGCAATCGCTGACAAAACTTGAAAATACTTTTTGTTCTCTGATGTTTGAAATGGGAAATGTCAGGGTCTCCTGAGCATAGGATTGTCCATCCCACTTCTCTCATCTCACTTCCAGTGAGAGCTGGTGACTCGGGGTGAGTGAAGGAAGCTGCAAGTGGGGTCATGGCCCTCACAGAAATTTAGTTGTTTATACGATTGCTTAGGGTTATGATCCCAATGGAAATGTGGTTACAATGGGGAAAAGTTTTGTAAAAACAGCTAAGCTTGGGAAATTGGATCCCATTTATTTTTTTATAAGTAGGCTGACATATTTCATGATAAGGTTTGTATTGAGTACAGTTTCTTGCCAAATTAGCTGTAACAGGTCAGCTGTTGTAATAACAGCAAGGAAAACTAGGATTTTTTTTTTTTTTTTACCTACTAAAAATTTTTCTTGAAAAGCTCTATTTCCTGTTTGAGAACATGTGCTTGAAGTTTGGCAAAGATGGGACCTTTGCGTCAGGGGTGGGGATATTTTTGGCTTTCTTTTTTTTTTCCTTCTTGTGTTGGGTGGGGCTATTCTGTAGACCATAAGTCTGACATAGGCAACCTTAACTTTTGCATTCCTAGTACAGTAAACTGCTTAGGCCAGTTAATCACTATAGAGGGGTTCTATGGGATACTAAAAAACTGTAAATGACAAAATAGCACTAATTGGTACACAAGCAAAAGTAAAGACTGCAGAATAAGCTTTGAAATAAAATGTTAATGTTTGTCTAACATTTGTGACATATATAACAAATAATAACAAAACCTTTTTTAATGAATATGAAAGATTGAGATTCTTGATCATTGGTATAATAAAGAACTCTTACTTAATGGACAATTCCCAGTCATTTTCTCCAAAATTGCAGAATGCTTTCAAACACTTTGTTGCACAATACACTTCATAGTGATGAGTGATTTGATGCTACTTAGAAATGTGTCCTGTGCAAAAAAATACCATAGAGGAAAGATTAATTTTTAGTGGTGTGTTTTTTTTTTTTTTTTTTTTGTCTGCTCTATTTAAATTTTTAAAGAATGGTCCAAATTTAATAATTTATGGAAAGAAATTGGAGATTTCCTTGGAAAAGTTGTGAGATTGCAGTGAAAAGAAAGGGAATCTGATTAGTGTAGTCCTTCAGACACAGGGTGAATCGTGAAGGCACTGCTGAAGGAATAGAGCCTTTTCTGCTGTCCTTCTCCTGTTGTTGTTTGCCACCAAACTTCTGAGCTGTTATTTAGGAGAGAGGGGTGGTGGGAAAGGACAGCAAAGACCTTGGAAACACTCTGCCAGAATCTGAAATCTGAACTGGGTTGTTGTAAATGCATATTTCCATTTTGAGGACTGGGAGAGGAGGCTGAGGCTGAAAGAGTAGAGAGGAAGAGGAAAAGTTGTGCTAATTGTGTTACTTTCTCTTCTCTTTCAAAGCATACCCTGGAGCATGTTAATTTCTGACTGCTCTGGGAGCTGAGGACGTGAATGCATGAAGTTCAGTGCCTGCATTAACATGGTAGGGACCTCAGCAGCTTCCTATTTCTGTTAGTTAACAATCATCTGGTTTATGATCATGTGTTCCAGAATACTGCTGCCTGGTGTGGCACTGCTTGTTGCCTCTGGGAGAGAGATCTGTCCATGTCCTGGTCACACCACAGGGCTCAGTTGCGCTTGGTTGTGTGCAGTTATGAGTTAGGTAAAAAACAAGGCAGTAGGTGAAGGGGTAGGGAGAGACAAAAGTGGGCATGGAGCCGCTGACATTATATTGCCCAGGAAGGGGAGCAGTCGTTCAGTAACCTGTAGCATGATTGTCCTCTAATTTATTTGACTGGTTGGATGGTTGAATGGGGTTTTCTGTATGTCACAGAAAAGTTTTAGGAGAAGGGTCTCAAAGCGAAAAAATGAACACATTTTGTGAGAAGCCTTGGGGCAGTGAGAACCTATCATGAAGTGTGAGTAGAAGGGGCAAGGCGTTATGTTTTGAGTGTAATTATGAGTATGGAACAACAGTGAATTTGCAGGTGAGAAAACACTCTGCTCTGCATCATAGGCTGTCTAAACTAAGTCCCAGCTGAGCAAGGGTGGAACTTGTCTTGGCTAACATCTGTTCCTTTCTGGAATAAGTGGTTACAGAGGAAGGCGTGAAATTTGAATATGAGTTCTGTTTACCTCAATCTATCTCGCTCTTTTGTTTTTTCAAAACACATTTTGTTTATTAAATTCAAAAATACAGGCTATCTATGCAAGCTGCTGGCTCCTTACATAAGTAATCATATGATAAATACAATTAGATTGAACTTCAGCAACATTGAAATCACTTCCATAGGGAGTTGGCTGGCTGCCCAGACATCTGACATCATCTAGGAACCACACACTCGGTCCTGGACAAATGTCTTTGGCACAGCCCTTTGAAAGTCACTGGGTTGGGATCTGGATGGAAATAAGCTCTAAAATACGAGTGTTTACACCTGCTGCCTTCCCAGGCATCTCCCTCCCCTTCGATACCTTCCAACATATGTCTGAGTACCTCGCTGCCCACAGAGGTGGGGAGAGTAACCCCAACCCTTAGCCATTAAGCGTTCCTTCATACAAAATGAGGAGTTTCCATCCAGCCTTCCAAACTCGTGCTCTGTGGTGTAGTAATATGGGATAAGGATTCACTTGTGGCCAACATAATTCTTGGTAAACAGAGACGAGGAATGATGTCTCATGAAAAATGTAGTGTGGCAATACAAAAATCATGTTTATTACCAATTCTAGAGTTGTACAAATATAGATGCCAGACATCTGCTGAGTATTGCTTTAGTAGAAAATACTGAAATCTCTTCTACTCAAGTTAATAAATCCTGGAGCTAGGAAGGAGAGTAGAGGAATGATGGGTAGAGGCAAGGCGAATGAAATGAGCAGTAGCAATGAAGTGGTGGGAGAGGGTTTTTTTTATAAATTTTCACAAGAAGGTAGTTGTAACCCAATATTCATTGTTCTAGGATTTTTATCTACCTAGGCTTGTTGAAAGGGTGGAACAGAATAAACATGAGGACTGAAATCCTCACATGAGGCCACTAGTTACACTTGGCCTTTAGGTGGTGAGCACACATTGGAGTGGTTGTAGAGAGCTGTGCCTGCAGAGCAAATGTCCAAATGAGGGAACTCTATTGGTGGGGCAGTTGTAGGGGGATTCCCAAACTGTAGGTTTTTATGTCTCCTCCCTAAACACCTGCAGGATTTGGTCTTGAAAGACCATTAATGCTTATGGTATAGTGGGAGTTGGGTTTTTTTAATGGGATTATTTTATTTGTATGGTTTTTCTAGACAGCAAATGAATCTCAAAGTTCTTAAAAAAACCAAACCAACCAACCAACCAAATTAAAAAAAAAAAAAAAAACAACCAAAAAACCAACAAACCCCAAACAAGCCACCAATCAAAACAACAAACCAAACAACATTCTTTTTATGTAGTGCGGTTCTAAGCTATGAAGGAACTGAGTCATGATCTAGATTTAAATCTAAAGCTAAAAGCATAATTTATTACCTGTCTGTACTATTAAGCTGTTAAACATGAACCACTAAAATCCCAGTATATTGACGAATGTTATCAAACTACTTTCACTGGAGAGTGTAAACAGAAATTTCTCCTGTCAAAATGGGTAGCTGCTGGCCTAACCAAGGTGGTAGTGTCCCCTGTGTGACCAAGTGTGTGTTCTTGCAGGATCACTGGATTTACCAAATGGAGCAAGAGAGAAAGAGAAGGTGCAACAAGGAATTAGATGGTGCAGGTGGCACATGGTGCAGTCCTACAAACAGATGCCAGGATTTCCCTTTTTAATATCAAAGCTGATTAAAATTAAGAGAAACTTAAAGTTGCATGTCTTGAGTTTGGGGCATTGCATCATGTGTATTTGAGACTGGTTTGACAGAGTTCTTATTTTTAATCACTATTTTTATTTACACCTCTTCTTTCATGTTTTCGTGTCTTTTCATCAGTTTATACTGCTAGATGTTTATGTACTATATTTATCTCTTGAAATTTGCAGTTTATTCTGTTGACCACCACTTAACTGTCATTTCATGAATTTGTATTCAGGGTTTTTTTTTTTTTTTTCTTATTTAGCAAAACCCATAAAATAATGCTGTTTTCCATTCAAACTCCTCCTTCCTATCTGAACAGAATTGGCTTTGATAGTCGAAAAGTGAACTCGACACTTGTCCCTTTCCTATCATGTTGGCTTTCTTCAGTGACAACCCATTCTTCATCTGTTCGCAGCTTCACAACCAGCTCCCTCAAGCCATTCAGCTTGATCCAGATCTAATCCCAAACCAGTTTCTCTGTGCAGCATCTACCAGATTCCACATTCTGACCCTACTGTTGACATGGTGGTGTTTTGTTTAGCATGTGTGTTTTTTGTTTTTTGTTTCTAAGATTATTGTTAGAAATGTTGTAGTAAAAGTCAACTGTGAACAACTTGAGCAGGAGGAGCAGGGCAAGAATTTTTTAAATCTCAATCATTCTGGCTTAGAACTTTTTTTTTTTTTTTCAAAAGATACATTTTTATAATGTGTATTTTGAGCTGGAAAAAGTAAAACATTTTGGATGCTGTCCAAAGCTACCAGAAAACTCGGTGACTTTTGGCTGCAGGCTGCATGTCTGCTTTGGTGTTCTGCATGCACAAATGCTGATTAGTGTGTGTAACTGAAATAGTTGCATTGTTTAATTTGAATAGTGGAAATTATTCTAGTATATAGTGAAACAGTATGATTACTGGAATGGGGGTGGCATGGGAAGACTGAGGGACTTCATTATTTATGGGCTAGTTTTTATTTTGTGTCTCTTTATATTGCCTTATAATTCATTCACTGCTAGGTTCCTGTAAAATTGCTTTGTGTGAAATACTATTTATTTTACCTTTTAATCAAAAGTCCCAAGTTCTATGATAGGCATACAAATAATTGAAATAAATTATATGCAAATAGTTATTTAAATAGTATGGAAATAAAAGAACAATGCAACTAAGCTGCCTAGACTCTCATCAGCATTCCTAAGTGGGGTCCTTGTGATGGTGTTTTTCAGCTGCATTTGCCTGTGTCCTGCTTTCCTTGTGTTCAGCAAGCAACTTGAGTCAGGCAACCAGAGCAGCCCGTTCGGTTAGAAATGTGACTAGGATTGTCTTTCTAGTGATGACATCGTGAGGATTTTAAAAATACCTAGAGAAGAGAATATTCCTCTCGTTGCTGCCTAGATTTAAGGTGTCGGGTTGTTTAAGTCTAACTCTGCTGGGGTCAGAAAGCTGGCTGACTTCCCTTTGCTGCTGGGCAGGGCTGCAGCTCTCATCCCCAGTGTGCAGTGGGGAAGAAGCCAAAATCAGAGCGTTGAGGTGGGGTCTGAGTTATGCAGCAAAGTTTTATTTGGATTTTGATACACTGAGGAGTAAGGAAGGCTCTTTAGGACCCTGCTTGTAGGCAGGATGTGAAAATACAGTCAAATCTGTACCCTTCTCAGGTATCTCCAGTCCCAGTTTCTTCACATTGCTGTATTTTTCTGAAGCTCAAAATAATGTCTTGTCCTCCACTGATAATAATCATCTTACGTGTATTGAAGCATAGATCTGACTCTGACCCAGAACAATTGGTCTGTTAAAATCAGACTTTACTTCTCAAAATAAATGACTTTCAGAGAAGAAAGGACTTCTGGGTGCATTTGTCTCTCGTGGTGGTGAGATGTACTTTATAGCTTGAGAAGTTGCATCTTGTACTGACTTCCTCTGTGTCCAGGTACGTGCTGACAATGTGATTGGCTTTGATCCAAGCCTTTACTGGGAGAAAAATCTCATAATGGTTTGGGTGGCTTGTGGACAGATCTGATAAGAGACAGTTTCTTACATTTTGTGAGCAGGTCAGGCTCGAATTGACAGAAGCACAAATTGATGTGCGTTTCAAGCATGGAGAAGATAGGTACCAATGAAAGGAAGACAGCTTGTGGGAAGAATTGAATTGACTTTGGAAACGACCCTGGAGTGAGGAACTGTTGAAGTAAAGGCTGTGAAGATTGATCTTTTGGGGTTTATTGCTGGAACATATGTGAAACATTTTACTTTCATTAAACTAAACTGTACTTGAGTGTTTTCTTACTCGTACCTTATTTCTACCCCACAATTGAAGGAAATTACTTTTTGTTCTTTTGGATTGCAGTGGGTGTGTCTGTTTAATAGCCAGTTCCAGGTTTTTTTTTAGCTGAGAATGAATGGTGTGGGATGGTTACTGAATTAACATACAGTGCACAGGTTTCAAAGTGGAAGGGAAAGGTAAGTTCTCAGCAAGTGTTTGTTCACAGTGGACTCAGCTGAGAACATTCAATGGCTTCATCGAATGCTGTTGAGAGCTAGGGGAATATTTGCTTAAATGAATCCACTGCGTTGTTTTCTAGATGACATTGGGTAACATGGGCATACAGGGTGCACTGTAGTTTAACTGTTAGGTGTGGATTTTCAAAGTCATGTTCCCCATGTGAGGGGCAGTGTATTAGATTGGTTGCCCGGTTTTCAGAATTTTAGACAATCTGTAAGACAGAGTTGCTCCTGTAGAGGAGTCTGTTTCTGGATGTGTTCTGGAGACAGCAAGTTGGGGTGGCAACGTTTGTTTGATATTTTGAAGACTTTCTTGCTCTCATCCTTGTTGAGATGGACAGAATATTCAAATTTTAAGGCAAAAAGCGTAATCCTGTTTGGGAGCTATGTGTTGTGTTATTCGACAGCAGCTTCCAACCAGTTACATGGTAGTATTGACGGTTGCAGTACCATACTTCAGTTTATTGGAGATTAAAATGTGGGTGTGTTTGTGAGAGAGAATTTGTGGTGCTTTGTATTTGATACATGTGTTCATCATAGCATATTTGTAGTTTATACCTCTAGTTTCGAACCTAGGCACATGACAATTGTGATCCTTCAGAGAACGTGTGGTCAGAGTTACACTACTGTGCAAAGGCAATTGGCTTTTAGTAGTATTCACCTAAAAAGTGGGGAACAAGCTGCATGGAAGTCAGTGCAGATTCAGAGCCTGCAATGTGATATTGTGTTATCCCAGTTACCTGCCATGGCACTTTGGGCTCCTGTTTGTTACACAGTTCCTTTATTTTTTTTAGTTCATTTAGAAAATGCATTTTTTATCATGCTAGTGAGAGCAAAATCTCAGGAGGCCATTCTGAATGGTTGAAGAGATTTGTGCAAAATTCAGAATGAAATTCACTTTTCAACAGGCTGAGACCAGATTTCTCCTCCTATTTTGTCACCTTGTTGATTATAATTTTCAGTTATGTCTTGGGGTAGGGGGTGGAGGAAGGTGGTGTCTGGGTCAGTTTCCCCCAGGAACTAAGAAAAAAGTCATGGGTGAAGAAGTGTAGTAACGAGGAGAGACTCTAGATCTTTGAGTCATTCAGTCTGGCACACAAAGTGTTGTGTTTGTGTGGAGGGGATTGAATTAGTTTTCCTTGCTTGTGGCTTCTTGTTCTGGGCTCTCTTGTGCAGCCAGTGTGTGGCTGGATGTGCCAGGATGTGTTCCTGAGCAGTGATGACTTTCTGTTGCATTTCACTGAGCTGCAGTGTTCCTGGAAATGATAAGCTTTGAGTGGCAGTAGGAGATATTAGTATTTTTTTCCTACTTACCCTGAGTAGCAACTGTAGGCAGCTGTACAGTTTCAGAGGGTAAGTGTTTAAGAACCCCAAATCTCTACACTGCAGTTCAAGTTTCCTGCAACAGTTGCAGTACATGGCTAAATAGACAACGACAATCCCTTCGCCATTCTCTGTCTGGCTCTTGGTCTGATGTAAAGACTAGATCAGTTACCTCAACTACCTAAAAACCCAAATAAAACTAAACTTAGGCCAGGGCTCCATGTTCATGCTGACGGTGTGAGTTTTGAGTTCAGAAACCAGCAATGGCATGATGTGACTGCTTTTGGAGGAGAGGTAGTGTCTGATCAAACCTGCTGTGTGCCAGATCACAGCTGCTCCTTTGGGGCATTTTTTTGTGCAAATCAATCTGCAAGTGTAATTCTGCACCAGCTCCTTCCTTTGTTTCATGTGGCAGTTTGCTGTGGTATTTCACATTCGGCTGAAAGAGCCCTTGACCTGTTTCATTTGGAGGCCTCGGTGTGGCTGGAGAGAGTATAGGAAAAGGCACACAGTTGTGGCAAAAAACCTTGCAATAAAAGGAACTGTATTTGTCATTGCAAGAATTTCAAATTATTACAGCTCAAAATGTGAGGAGAAACCATCTCTGGTAGCCGGTACTAGAATAAGACATTGCATTTCTCTGGTATCCTTCTCAGATAGAAAGGGAAAAAAAGCATATTAAAGTTTGTTCTTGCAGTCCTTCTCTGGTGGACCAATCTATTGCTGTGGCTTTGGTGCATTGTTCCTGAGGGTGCTGGGTGAGATGTATTGTGCAGCCGCAGCTGTGGGTTGTGCACATGAGCTGTAGCTCCTCTGTGTCCCTGTCGTGGTAGTACGCATGGTCCTGGGCTGTAAGGCTCCAGGCTCCTGCGGGATTCATCTCTTCTTTCAGCTGTTGTGTGAAGTTTCAGAGGACAACTTCCATTAAACTTGAGAATAAGTGAGTGAGAGTTTGCTTAATAAAGAAACAAACCCCATGGTGTGTTCTGGATGTGAACTTCTGACATAGGAGTGTGCAGTTAAGGTAATTTTAAAGAAATGAAAGTTATTTTGTGTGAATGGCAGACTCTTACATCTCTGTTATGATTTGCTTGCTGGATCCCCTGTTGGCATTTCACAGTCTGTCCTTCAGGCTTGGACTTAATGGGTGAGTGTTCACTGCATATTCTCCTCCTAACTACCACAGGCGCTTGTTTGCTCCTACATGGCCTGTGGCACTTAGAGGCTTGCCTCTGGAGTGAGGAAATGAGTAGTCATTAAACTGAAGGAAACTTAAAAATAGCTTGCTTCGGGCGGCTTATTGCGAGGCTTTTTAATACTATTTTTTTTCTGAATAGCAGAACAAAGCCACAACAGTACAGAAGTTTTAAAGGCCTTTTCATCACTGCTGTTACTTCTTTGTTTCTTTTTATATATATA
>NW_008601724.1:0-253 GCF_000691845.1 Merops nubicus
TGAGGCATCAAACCTCAGTGAATGGTTGGACTCGATGGACTTAAAGCTCTTTTCTAACCTAAATTCTAAGAAATTCCAGAAATGAGGCTCCTAAGAAGCCCAGCACCCTGCTGAAAATCTTCATTTTGCTCCATTTGCCCCCAGATTTTTTGGGGCGGCCCCAAATTTTGGTGGCTGGAGCTCGTGCACTCCGATTTTCCTCCCGGGGAGCATCCCTGGTGGAGCTGGGTCGAGTCTCTGGCTCCGGTACCTG
>NW_008601724.1:270-554 GCF_000691845.1 Merops nubicus
ATTTCCTGCAGGGCTTTAACCCAGGGCTGGTCTCCAAGGCGAGGGCAGGGTTTGGGGCCAGCTGGGGGGTCAGCTCAGGTCACCCCGAAAAGCTGGAGGAAAATTGGCCGGCGCGGGGGAATCCGGCACCGACGTGGCGCTGGGCACGGGGTGGGAGGAAGGAAAACCACTGGGAGCTGGAAAAAAAACATCCCAACTCCAAGAAATCCTGTGGGAAACCTCTCCCGGCTCCCCAGCCCCCAAAGGGTCCCTGATTTCCCACCCTACGTGCCCCCAAACCCCCC
>NW_008601724.1:618-3166 GCF_000691845.1 Merops nubicus
TTGGCAGCACGGGGGATTTTGCTCTTTTTGAACCCATTTCAAGCTCTGGCATCCCCAAGCACGGATGGATTTTCTCTTTCTGTTGCAATAAATGGCCTTAAATCGTCTGAAATAGCCCCGGGGTCGGCCTTTGGCTGCAGCTGGGGAAAAAGTTCCTCCAAAACCCTCAAAAAATGGCCAAAAACAGCGCCGGAGGGTTGGGGTTGTCAATAAACCCCTAAATTTGGGACCTAGGTGGAAGAAAATCTTCCCCAATCCCCTGGAAAGAGAACGCTGGTGAGGTAAAACCCCCCAAGAAATGGATGGGGGGGGGGGGTGGGGAGGAATTGGGGGCACAGGGGGCCGGGATCTCTGGATTTGGAGGGGTGGGATAAGAGGAGGAAAAGAGGCTCGGGGGCTCCCCAGGGTTTTGTTAGTCGGCTGTTGTTTATTGTCAGTGAAATCTCTGGAAGCAAAGGAAGGATCCGTGTACAGCCCGATGTGCGACGCGAGGGGTTGGGAAATCACCCACCTCCTATGTCAAGCCTTTTTTTTTTTTTGGTTTAAAAATCAATAAAAAGGTGGGTTTTTAACCAAATAAACCCTTGGAGAATTAATTCAGGTCACTTCTTGTGAGGGGGAGCGATAAGAGAGTCCCTTGGTGGGGGGGGGAGTGGTGGACAAACGTTCCTTTGACAAAATCAAACTGTCGTGAAAAGGGGTTTGGGTTAAAAAAAATCCTTCCCCAAAATCTTCCTGGCACCCAGGGCCCCTGGGCAGCAACATTTCCTCTGAGGGCACTATTAAGTGCACTTATTTTAAGCCCTCAGGGTCGTAGCCTCCCTGGGCCCATCAGATAGGAGAAAAAACCCTCCCCTGGGGCAGGTTTTTGGTGCTTTTTTGCCCCCAAAGGGCAAAACCCTTTCTGCTTAAAAAACCCCCAACTCACCCTGCTTAAAAAAATCACAGGGGACAGAAAAATATCCAGTCCCTGTGCCTGAAAACACCACGTGGACTTGAAGAGGAGCCAGAGGATGGTGGGGATCAGCTTTCAATAAATAGAATTTGTATGGAATAGTCCCTTCAAAAGAAAAAGGGGGGGGCAAAAAATAAATATTAAAACTTCAGTTTCACCAGAAAGGAAACAAAAATGACCTGAAAAAATCCTCTGTGGTTCTGCAGAAAGGAGCTCCTGGCTGAGCAGGAAAACTCTGCCCTTGGTAGCCCAAAAAAAAAACCCTTTTCAAGGAGTTTTTGGTGTTGCCCCAAAGTTGAAGTTCAGTTGGTTGATTTTTTTTTTTTCCCCTTATTTGGATTTTTAAATCGTGACCAAATTTTGACACCAAACCCCCCCAAAAAAAAACCAGAACAACTTTGGGGGCAGCTCTGTCCTTTTCTGTCACCTCAGCAGCAGGGTGGTGACAAATGAGCCCATTTCTATCTCCTGAGACTGAGGGGGGGGACACAAAAATTGGCCAAACTTGCTCCCCCCTCCCCAAAAAAGACGCCTCAGGAGGAGGAGGGGTGATGGCATCTCTGGCAACTCGAAATTTGAGATGGTTTTCTTTCAGATGGGCCCCCCCTTGCTGCTGGAGTTCCCATTTTAGGGTCCCCCCTCCCTTTAAAACAATATTCAACACAACTCCATCACGTTTCCAAAATTAAATCCCAGCTCCCCCAACCCTCTGCTCCTCTAACAGCCGCTGGTGTGTTCCCCCCCAGCACAGAGGGGAACCCCCCACCCCCATTTCCAGCACCCAAAACTGAGCCCTGGGTGCTCCATGCCACCAGCAGAGTGGAGTTCACAAAAACAGGGAGAAATCCCCCCAAAAAAACCCTCAGGAGGGGCTTTTAGTTTCCTTCTTAGCCTCGTCTCTGCCTGGGTGGGGGGCACAGAGCAGCCCCCAGTGCCCTTGAGTGGGGCTGGAGGGAACTGCCCCCCTCAAACTTGAGCTGCTGCTCCAAAAACTCAAAAATAAAGGTGGGGATTGGGTGGATAAATGGAGCAGCCCCCCCGGGGTGAGGTTTTTGTTTGGTTTTCAACCATTTTGGCTTCTTGGTTGGGGTGAACTGCAGGGTAATGGGGGGGGGAACACAGCAGGGCTGTAAATTCTCACCTCTGGGTTAAAATACATCAGAATTAAAGTCGTGTGGGACAGGTTTGGTGGCTGGCATCCAAGAGGACCCCCCAGGGAGCCCCCACCATCTATCCAAAGCCTTTTAAGCTCCATCAACCCAACGAGAACCACCCAAACTGGGGTGAAACCATCACCAGGACGTTCAGAGCCCCCTCGACCAGCAGCTTTACTGCCTGGACCCAACGTCCCCACCCCACAGGGCAAAAAGGCCTCGGCTGGGGGGGGTTTAAACTGGGAAAACTGGGGGGAAAAGGGAGCCCGGGGAGGGGGATTTGTCAGAATAAGGCTTGGGGTGACTCCCCGGGGCTGAGAATGTTTCCACCTCCTCTGCCTGGGTTCTCCCGACCCCTCTCCCGGGAAGGGCAGCGGGCAGGAGGGATTTGCATAGTTGGATGCCTTCTAAACCAAAAAAACACCAAAACCAAAAAAAA
>NW_008601725.1:0-1613 GCF_000691845.1 Merops nubicus
GGTGACGGTGACCTCCAGGAGAACCTCGGGCACCTGGGGAGGGAAGGGGTTAAACGGGGGGGGAGGAGCGGCAAAAACCGGGGAAGAAAAGAAATGGGGGAAAAAAGAGAGGAACGGGGGAAAAAGGGAAAAAAGAAGAAAAAACGAAATAGGAAAAAAAAGAAAACAAAGAAAATAAGAAAAAGAGAACAAAGAAAATAAGAAAAAAAGGGAAAAAAAGGAAAATAAGGAAAAAAAGAAAAGAAAAAAAGGAAAACTTTTTTAAAGGACCAAAATTTTTGTAAAAAAAATCAAAATTTAAAAAGGAGAGAATTTAAAAAAGGATCCAAATGGAAAAAAAAGGATCCAAATTTTCAAAGGATCCAAATTTTCGAAGGATCCAAAGGAAAAAAGGGTCGAAATTCAAAAAGGGCCAAAATTTAAAAAAGGATCGAATTAAAAAAAGACCGAATTTAAAAAAAAAGGATCAAAATTAAAAGAAAAATCAGAATTAAAAAAAGATCAAAATGAAAAAAAGGATCAAAATGAGGAAAAAAAAAAAAAAAAAGGATCAAAATGAAACAAAAGAACCAAAGTCAAAAAAGGACCAAAATAAAAATAGGATAAAAATTAAAACAGGATTTAAAAAAATGACCAAAGAGCCCAAAAAAATAAAATCCAAAGAACCAAAATAAATTAAATCCCAAAGTACCCGAATAAATAAATAAAAAAGACTTAAAAATGCAAAACAAAAGTGAAAAACAAAAACCGATGGGTAAAAACTGAAATTAAAAACTCAAAAAACTAAATTTAAACTAAAATTTCAGAATTTTAAAAAAAAACTATAATTTGAAAAAAAAAGACCGTCAAAAAGTTAGAACTAAAATTTAAACACAAAATGATGAATTAAGAGCAAAACCTCAAAAAAAGTAGATTTAAAAATAAAATAAAGAATTGAAATTTTAAAAACCAAAGAACTGAATTTTAAAAAAAAGGAAATTTTTAAAAAACAGAGAATTAAATTTAAAAAAAAACAACAAAGAACTGAAATTTAAAAACCCAAAGAACTATAATTAAAAAAAACCCTAAATTTAGAAAAATCCAAGGAACTAAAATTTAAAAAATCCAAAGAATTAAAATTTAAAAACCCCCAAAGAACTGAAATTAAAAAATCCAAAGAACGAAAATTAAAAAAGTATGAAATGAAATTAAAAACCAAAATAATGAATCGAAATTACAGAAAAATAACTAAATAAAATTCCAAAGACCAAATTTACCAACGGAAATAAATAAAAAATAACTAAATAAAATTCGAAAGACCAAATTTACCAATGGAAATAAACAAGTCACGATTTTTTTTTTCAAAAAACATCCCGAATTAGCGATAAAATAAAAAACAAACTCCGAAATTCGAATTTAAAAAGCGATAAAGCGAAAGAAAATCCGAAATATTCCGATTTTTAGAAAGCGAAGTCAGAAAAAAAAAAAGAAACAAACCAAATTTTACCCCAAAATTGCCGAAATTCGCGGAAAGCGGCAACGGAACGCGCGGCCCCCCCCGCGCCCCCCCCGCGCTACCTGAGCCGGGTCCATGCTCGGGCCGGGGGGTCCCGGGGGGGGTTGGAGGATTCTGG
>NW_008601726.1:0-648 GCF_000691845.1 Merops nubicus
CCGTGCGGAGGAGGAAGGTGAGGCCGGGCACAGGAGCTGCCCGGGGGGAGTGTCTGGGGCTGAGGTCTGGATCCAGCCCAGCTGGGCAGCCTGGGCCAGCGGAGCTTGGCGTGAGCGGTGGGGAGGACGGGGTGCCCAGCTCTGCTGTGGGGGGCAGCAGGATGTGTCCCGTCCCCCCAGAGCTGGGCTGTGGCCAGCTAGGGGAGCCCCTTCCCCACCCTGCCGTTTGCCCCCAGCCCTGCGGCCGCTCCCTGCACTCTATCCTGGGCAAGAAAAAAAAAAGCAACCTGAAGTTCGCTGGCATGCCCATCACCCTGACCATCTCCACCAGCAGCCTCAACCTCATGGCTTCTGACTGCAAGCAGGTGAGACAAGTAGGAATTCTCTTGGCCCCCACCCTGGGCCCTGCTGGGGCGGGGGGTGTCCCCAGACCCCCCCACAAGGGATGTCTGGGTGGGCTGTGAGAGCTGCTGGGTGCCCACCTACCCAGAGTCCCAGGGATGGACAGATCAGAATGATGTGTGCTTTGTAGGATTTATCCTGGAGACTCTGAGACCCAAGTCCCACGTCCTGGGATCGGGTCTCCTGTTTTTGACCCTGCTCCCAGGGGCCCTGTTAGCATCCCAGTCCTTTTCCCGATGGCCTGTG
>NW_008601726.1:676-892 GCF_000691845.1 Merops nubicus
GCTCTGGAGCCTTGTAAGCCCCTGTACCAGGCCAGCCCAGGGAGGAGCATGTCAGGCAGGTGGTACCACCTCCCTCTGGGTGCAGAGGAGCTCCTGGCTGCGTCCAACAAACCCTCTGCCTTGCAGATCATTGCCAACCACCACATGCAGTCCATCTCCTTCGCTTCCGGGGGAGACCCGGTGAGTACGCAGGGCCCCGCCCTGCCCCGCGCTCCT
>NW_008601727.1:0-32816 GCF_000691845.1 Merops nubicus
CGGGCAGCGAGCGGGCCGGGGAGACGGAGGGGAGAGAGGTGAGGGGGAGAGGGCAGCAAGCGGTTAGAGAGAGAGGGCAGAGAGGTCACACAGCAGACAGGGAGCAGGCAGAGAAGGCTCAGAGAGGACAGAGAGTGCAGCGATGGGCAGAGCAGGCAGAGAGCGGGCAGAGAGCAGGCAGCGGGCAGAATGGACAGAGTGGACAGAGCAGGCAGCACAGACAGAGCAGCCAGAGAGCAGGCAGAGAGAGCAGAACGGGCAGGGAGAATGGGCAGAGAGAACAGGCAGCATGGGCACAGCGCTCAGAGTCAGTGAGTGGGCAGTGGTGGGTAGAGTGGGCAGCACAGGCAGCCCCTGACACCCCAGGGTGTTTGGGGCAGTGGGGGTAGCTGCCCCAAGGCTTGGGCAGCTTCAGGTGGGATGAAGCAGGTGCCCAGTCCTGGAGCACATCCAGCACCAGTTACAAGCCAGTGGGCCAGAGAGCACAACCCACAGGTGTGAATAGAAAGCAGCATATATTAATGAGAAGCTACAATTAGATGTGGTGCTGAGGAACATGGTTTAGTGGTGACCTGGCAGTACTGCATTAATGGTTGGACTTGATCTTAAAGGTCTCTTCCAGCCAGAATAATTCAATGATGCTATGAGAAGGAAATTCAAGGCTTAGGGCATATCCTCATTGGGTGGGAGGGAAACCTCTGTGACGAGGGGGAACCATGGATGTGCTCAGTGCACTGTCCTCTTAGCACATCAAGCAGAAGTTTTCTAAGTGCCAGAACATGCCCTGTCATTGCAGCGAGTCATCAAAGCATGTATTGCCTGCGTGGATTTGTGAATGAAGATTTTAATTTTTCACTCCATATATAACCCAGTATAATGACATTCTGATCCACCACTTGGGCTCCAAGGGGCCAGGGCAATCCAAAACAACCACCAAAATACTGCAGGTTGACAACAGAGCTCCTGCTGCAGAGGACTCAGGAACACAGAGCGGAGGTGACGTTTGTTGCCTTTTTTTTGTTGCTTTTAGTACAATTGGTCATGTTGGTTCAATAGTCCTTGAGCAAATATGGGAACAAAAACTCTCAGGAGTCTCATCCTGAAACAAAACTTGCTTTCCAAAGAAAAAATCTATCCCCAATGTGAAGCTCTGACCACTAAAATAACTGGAAGGTCATTTTAAATTTGCTTCAGAGTTTTGGTCCATATTCCTCTGCTATGGTGATCTAGCACATGAAACACCATCCGGCAGCTGTTCAGGCTTCAGTTTTGCTTGTTTTGCATGTTTCTGACGCTGAAACTAGAGGAGTTTTGCCTAATTCAACCTCAGCAAGTTGGCTGTTGAACACAGTGCAGGGCTATGGGATAGGTCAAGGCTAAGTAAATTGTTGTCTTAGAGTTCAGTAAGAGTGGAAAATGGCAAAGCCTCCTCAGAAAATGAAGATAAATTATTTACTGGGCTAATCAATCAATGACCTTCTGTTACTCTGTTTGTTCCTAAAAAACAGTGACCTAGATATATGTGAGCATGTGTGCGTGCATGTGAAGCATACATAAAAATAACATTCCTGTGCAGATTACAGAAGGGTAGTTTGTCTTGTTTGGCAAAGTTTCTCTAGCATTTTAATCACTATTTAGAATGCTGTAGGCCTAAATGGTCCTTCCAACCATGTGGTCTTTCCAGTTGTCTGTAATAACTAATCTTTACCTACCACCTGTTTCACAGTGCATATATATCTGGCTTCCTTTTTTTACATTATGTCTTTGTATTTATTATTTTCTGTATAATAAAATCAGTATGAGGCATTATGATAGATTATTCTATTTCTCTTAACAGAGTACAACAATAAGCTACAGGCAAATTGGTAAATTAATGCAAAACTTGGAACAACAATTAGAAATTAATGGCAGAAAGGTAGGAATCGGGAAACTGCCTGTGGCACTGGAAATGAACTTGAAACTGTGCTCTTAAAAAAGGGTTAAAAAGGAATCCCAGAGCTCCTGATTTGTAAGAAGAACTGGGATTGTTTAATCTGGAGAAGAAGAGGCTGAGGGGAGGCCTCCTTGATCTCTGCAACTCCCTGACAGGAGATTGGAGTGAGGTGGGGGTTGGTCTCTTCTCCCAAGTAACCAGACATGAGAGGCAATGGGCTGAAGTTGCACCAGGGAAGGTTTCTATTGGATATGAGGAAGAATTTCTCTCCTGGCAGAGTGGTGAGGCCTTGGCCCAGGCTGTCCAGGGAGGTGGTGGAGTCACCATCCTTGGAGGGGTTAAAAAAAATGTGGAGATGTGGCACTTCGGGTCATGGTTTTGTGGTCATGGTAGTGTTGGGTTGACAGTTGGACTTGATAATCTTAGGGTTCTTTTCCAGTCTTAATGATTCTATGATTCTAAGATGTCTGCAGGTAAAAATCCAGCTTTCTGGTTTCTTCACTTGGAGAACTCCTTGTGGAAACGAATGAGACAGCTTTTGCTACTCCATGACACACAGTGGTCTGCATCATGGAGCAGTAGCAGGCTTCTTTCAAATGCATTGGTCTGACTCTAAGAGGGAGGTGGAGGAATCCATCTAAGCCTGCTCCAGGGGAATGCACCCCAGTGTGTGGTCAGCAGCCCTTCGAGCAGACATCAGGCAGCCTGGCCTGACATCAGGCAGACTGGGACGCAGCTCTCGCTCGGCAGGGGCTGGCAGACATACTGGGATGCCCAGACAGGCATTGACAGCATTGCTCCAAGGAATGTGGGAGGTCAGGGTGAGGCAGAGGGTCTCTGCAGGTCTGGAATTACAGGTGCTAGGAGAACAAGCCTTGAATGTGTGTCCTGGGAGAGAACAGTCCACCCCACCTCACCACACAGCCTTCGGTGAAAGAGGAGAAACCTTGAGAGACTGTTTCATCCCAAGTCATGGCAGAAGAAGTTTCTGACTTGTAGCCCACCCTGAGCCCTGGGGCTCGCCTGTCTCTCCTGAGATGCTCTGTGCTACAAGGAAACAAACCCTCAAGCAGAGTGAATAGTTTTATTCCAGATATGATCTGTTCACTCTCACCTTTTATTACCCATTTTTTTATTTAGCTGCAGCAACTTTCTTCTGAACAAAGACTAAGCCCAAGCTACACCCTTGAGCCATCCATCACTTGTTGCCACAGTGGTGTTTCTATTGTTAATTGTTTGTCAGGGTTGCTTTTCGGGGTTAGGCAGTGCAATGATTTAGTACACGAGCTAATCAGCTCTGAAAATGTATTCTCTAAATAAATTAGATCAAAAAAGGAAGCTTGAAAAGTCTGTTGGTCCCAATACAATCCTTCTGGACTGCCTCACAAAACCTCAACTAGATCTGATAGTTGCTTCTAGTTCATGAGATTCCCTGTGGCTCCCTGGGTGAGGGAAGCTCAGTACGGAAGTTTGCACAGTACCTGTCTCCACAGTGTGTGGTGCTGGTCGAGGTTATTAATGTCTCATTTTTCATAAGCATAAGAAATACAAGAAACATACCTACGTAAAATGAAAAAGAAAGGTTGTCTGTCTTTTTTTTTTTTTTTTAAGATGGCCTCTGATAACATGAATTCACAAGGCAAAATGTGGTTAAAAGCCCATTTTGTAACTAGAGCCTAGATGCACATGCCATCAATACTCTAACTCTGTCTCCCTTTTATCAGGCTAATCATAGCTGCACTCTTTTGTTGTCAAAACATCTCCTGTAGAAGTCAGACTGGAAAGTCCTTCCAGTAGCAAAAAAGTAAGGTTAATATACCAACATGCCCCGTACTGAGAATCTTCTACCTCCTAGAAGGGCACTTAAAAAAACACAATAAAAAAATATAATTTGCAAATCCAGTTAATTTCCTGGGCTCTTCACTACTGCAATACAGCATATCATCAACAACCACAGGAACTTCTCAGTTTACAGATGTATTCGTGGGACTGCAAAATGAGCAGTAAATAGCCTGCCGCAGAATTTCTCTCTGTGAGGAGTAAATTGTGTAAGGAGCTGCAGCAGGTCAGGGATGAGGAAGGACAAGAGCCACCTTCCCTCTTTGGCAGGGCTGACCAGGTTTCCAGAGTAGGTCTTGCCTGGTTTTGAACACTCAGGGCAATAAACAGATGACAAATGCCTTGTTGTGATCAGCCGCCTTATGATTGATAAAGCTGGTGGTGTAAGTGGGTGTCTGGCAAGCTCAGGACAGGGGTCTGAGAAACCCAGAGGAGGTTTGTAATGTGTGAGAGGGAAGGTCAGATCCCCGGGGCCCATCC
The DNA here is from genome assembly GCF_000691845.1 of Merops nubicus. Taxonomy (NCBI): domain Eukaryota; kingdom Metazoa; phylum Chordata; class Aves; order Coraciiformes; family Meropidae; genus Merops; species Merops nubicus. Next base: position 4,253 of record NW_008601727.1, read on the forward strand.
AGGCCAGGCAAACCGTGACCTCAGCAACTAATGCAAGCACAGGTACCTGAGAGCCAATTACCTGCAGCTTCATCTAGTTAGCAACTGATGGGCTCAGAGTGTTACAGGAGCTAGATGAGGGCAGAGCTGGATCACTAGAGGCTAGTAAAAGATTTTGGGTGAAGCAAGAGTTGCTCTGTTTGGGTGAGTTAAGAGTCTACTGGCCATTCAGTGACTTGGAAGATGAAGCTCTTTTATGCCAATCGGTTATAGTTGTCTGTGTGTGAGTACTGAGGTAGTTCCTCTGCTGTAGCTTCTGTCTGATGGATCTTGGAGCTGGATACAGCCTGGGGAGCTCCTGAAAATGAGGTCTGTGAGTCCAGGTTTTCTCTGGGTTTGGATTTGCTCAGAGTCTCCAATCTAAGTACACATGAAGAAATACTTTACAGTAAAGCCAGAGTAATGGGTTGATGAAGCTGCTCTAAGCCTGAGCTGATGAATTCCATCCTGCCCTGTTTCTGGGGCAAAATTGTAGGTTTTTGGTCTCGGAGTTGAGGAAGTCTTATGTGAAAACATGATCATCAGTTCTATTGAGCATTAAAAAGACACAGGCAGGACAACTTGCAGATCATTCACGTACTCTTTTGAAAATGCCTTGATCTTTTTTCTGTGCTCTCTCTAGGACTAGGTGCTGTTGCTGCACTGCACGGTTTCCCGTGCTCCTGTAGGCACCTGTGTGCACACACCAGGCCTGGTGTTGGGGCTGTGCTCCAAAGTGGGATAAGGCTTAACCCTGTCTATGGCTGCAGCTTGTGCCCCCCTGGGTATCATCTCACCTTCTTGGAGTTTGGACCTTGTCTTTGCTGCACACACCAGAGAAGCAGCTAATGATTAATACACATAGAGTAAGTTGGTCTCTCAAGCAGTAATTCTTAACATCAAGAGTAGAATCAGAGAACAGGCCTCTTCTGGTCAGTTGCTTTGAGCCAAGCACATGAATCCCACTGTCTGCATCTTCTAGTCCCTCCAGCAATGTGCAATTGTCACCAGGTGCCCCTTGCACATCACACAGACCTCCAGTTCTGCAATGGCTCTTTTTTTTTTTTTTTTTTTAGTAGACTCACAGAATGTATATGTGTTGGGTTGGAAGGCATCTCTAGAGGCCATCTGGTCCAACCCCTCCACAATAAGCAAGGACATCTGTAACTAGGTCAGGTTGCTCAGGGCCCTATCAAGCCTGGCCTTGAATGTCTCCAGGGGTGGGGCCTCCACCACCTCTCTGGGTAACCTGTTCCAGTGATCAACCACCCTCATATTAAAGAATTTCTTCCTCATGTCTAACCTAAATCTACCCTCTTTTAGATTAAAACCCTTACCCCTCGTCCTGTCACTACATACCCTTGAGAACAGATCTTCACTCTTTTTATCTTTTGTCACAAGAATGCTGCTCACCCAGGCTCTTTGTGTTTGTTTTTTCCTGCACAGCTTCTTTGGGAGATTTTTCTGATTCTAACCCATAAGAAGTTACTCATTCCAAACACACTGGGGAGTATGTTGCATTTGTAAAAAAATCATATTTGTCAATTGTCACAACATGTACCTAGGCAAGTACTGGGTTTGCCGTCTCTTTTTTTTCTTTCTTCTCAAAAGAAAAAGACCTGACATTTCCTTTACATGTTTATTAATGGACACAGAGGTGAAAAGATGACACTGTTAAGGCAGACTATTTGTTGCCAAAGAAAGGTCTTAAGCACTATGGATCTGATCCAGCAAATATGACCCAGTCTTCCAGGCAGTGTTAGAACCAGAGAGCTACAGATGCTGCTAAATGAAGGTATTTCCAAAGCCATCAAGTTCTCCCCAGGTTTGCAGAGAGACAGAGTGTCAATGGCATGCATGGAGGGAAGGGTGTTGGGTTGCAAAACTGGTTGTGGAACATGCATAATGGACTCAACCTGGAACAGTGGAGGTTTAGGTTGGACATGAGGAACAATTTCTTCCCTTCCAGGGTTGTGGAGGCCTGTCCCAGACTGCCCAGGGCAGTGGCGGAGTCCTCAGCCCTGGAGCGGCTTCCAAGCCATGGAGATGTGGTGCTGAGGGACACGGGTCATTGGGGACCTGGCAGTGCTGGGGAAACACTTGGACTCAATGACCATAAAGGTCTTTTCCAACCAAAATGACAGTATGATTCTGTGATCTTTGCTAGCCGTGGCCAGCTGGTGTTGAATATAGAAGTCCTGCTGGTGTATCTTTTGGTGACAAAACCTGCTGAGTACCAGTGATTTGGCACAGAACGTGCTGAATTCTGACAGTTGCTCACAGCACCAGGGCAGTGAGTGAGGAGGAGGATGGAGCAGGGCTGGGCTTCACACCAGCCACCACAAAAGTCACGTGAGCAGATTGTTGGACAAATTCACTGTAAGTACGATGATGTGCAGAGCAGATAGTGTGTGTGGCTGGGTGGAGAGCAGCAGCATGGACAACAAGGGTGTTGTCTATTCCCTGAATGTGAGCAGGGCGGAGTCACAAAATTGTCTGTGGGAAGGGGTAACAAATAGCATGAGGAAATCACATGAAGATCAGGGGAAGCAAACTCATGTTCATGGCAGGAAGGAGAGAGAGGGTGGAGAAAGTGGAATGATGGAGAGGAAGCCACAGGTCTACTTTTTGTTCTGATGAAGATCAACCTTGGACTAGCACATATTTACACAAATGACAATCGGCAGAAAACATTTTGAGACTATTACTACTATTATGAGATTTAATATCATTATAACTATGTAGTGTATATAATTAGAATTAAAAGAATAGAACTCAAACCCTGTCTTCTTCCAAAATGAAGCTTCCCTTTTTTTCCTTACTTCAAGGATTCGAAATGTCCTTTTACAGGGCTGATGTCACTAAAAATGCATGAGGGTCACAGTGATATCATGGTGAGAGAGAGTTATGAGCAAGGCACATAAACTTCATGAAATATTGGAAATTTTTTTTCCCCTTCTGTTTTATCCATTGCTAAATGGCATAAAACTGGCCTTAAAATAGCACTGCAGATTAAAAAAAAAAAAAAAAAAAGGAAAAGTACTGAACTAGATTTTGTTTTCCAGCCAAGTTTGCAAGTTTGTTAGTTTGTTCAAACAGCCTTTGCTAATAGGAGAGGTTTGGGGGAATTCTCTGAACCCTAGGGAAGGGTGTTGTATTGCAGATATCAGAGCTCTTATCAATAATTTCCTGTCTCCTTGCACAGCCAGGAACTTCCCCATTTACTTATGCAGGGATGTATTTTATGTCAAGATTCAAGGCAAAATAGGCTTGCATTCAATAATTAGTTTAAAATTATGCAATCATTATTAACTGATCTGTCAAAAACGTGTTCATGAAGAACTCTTGACTAAGGTAAGTCATGTTTGTGGAGAGGTTTCCTGTACAGACACTTAAAGCACATCTGTTTACTTCAGATGTTCTCAGAGTAAGTCAGGCAGAGCCTCCAGTTACACATCTCCAAACATGGAGTAAATAAGTCAAAGGTATTAAACATATGATTGTAAACTTCTGGGGTTCTAACAATAAAGAAAGCAATGTGATTGAGTCCTAGCATGTACTTTGTACAGTTGAGAAGATGCAACATGGAGGTATCAGTACCAGGCCACAAGGGCTTAGAGATTGTCTGGGGGAGCCTGGGCCAGGCTTTTGGTGGCTGTGGGTTCTTCTGGCCTCACTGACTTCAGCAGAGTTTGCTGGCTTAAGCCACATGAGCGGACATGGCAATAGGAAATGAAAGTTCCTTTATGCTGTATTAGCAGTGCTGTCCTGACCTCCTGTGCAGCCACTTGGGTATCACCAAGGCTGGAGCTAGAAGTGGGATCATCTCTCTGATAGGGTGGACACTCAAGAAGTTAATTATTGGTTCCAGTATCCAACTGCCAAAATTGTTAACTTTTCTAATAAGCTTCATGTGTTGGTCTAAGACTATCATACAGTCACAGAGGATAAAGTATTTGGTGTCTGCTCTCTGAACTAGGAGGACTTCCAGACGTAACCTTTAGCTTGTGGTTCAGGTTAAAATGGCTTTCCAGCTGTGTTCTCACTGGTCTGGTTTGGGTGAGTGCTCTTGTCAGTAAGGGAGTTTGTTGTGCTGCTCATCAGAAGGGAACGCCTGAAAACACACCAAGAAATTCAGCCTTTACTGGGGTATTGCTGGGAAGCACTTGGGAGCCATGGCCAGGGGGTGTGTAAGTGCACACAAACCCTTTAGGTATCTCAGAAGTCTGTGTTCCTGCGAAACTATTTTCTTGTGGATCAGAGACTAAACGACATTTGAAAGGTGTCAGCATTGTATGCAAACTGAGCAGGGGGCACAAATCCCCAGCAGGATTTATACTTGCAATAACGGATATGTGGTCGGAGAAGACTGACAATTCCACCTTCCACAGATTGCTGTGCTTTGCAAGCCAGGGCTTCTGGATAGTGTTATAGGCCTATCTATTCAGTAGTATCTATCTATTTCTGCAGAAGAATCTATATAAGAGGAAGAAAAAGGCTGCCATCCCCACCAAAAAAAAACATTATTAGGTAACTGGAAGACATGAAAGTAAAAAGGAAACCATGCTCATCAGTATGGTGAGTAGATGCCGTGGCTGCAGAAGAATGAAGTGCTTTTGCAAACATTCATAGGACTTACTAAGTGGAAATTCAGCACCAAGGAAGAAGAAAGACCCTTCCTTGGAAAAATGACTGTGAGGAGTAAATTCCATTGTAGTGGACCAGCCACAGAACAGTTTCTTAATGAATGACGGTATGTCACGAAGGACCTGGAAAGCAAAGACTTGTGCTTGATGCTGAAGAGGAGGTGTGAGAAGAGGGATGTGAAAGCAGGAGAGTCTGTCAAAATGCCAATGACAAACCAACTCTGAGGCAGAGTGGGTTGCTGTGAGCAAAGCAGGAGTAAGACTGGCAGTCTAATCAAGTCTAAACAGGAGGTATCTCTGTAGAGGTGATCATTGAGTCTGTGTGTAGAGATGAGTTTGGGGTTTTTGGTTTATTTGGTGGGTGTTTTTCTCCTGGAAATGAGATGGTAGAAGAGAAGACACCAAGACCTCTTCAAAGCTAGTGAAGGAGACTACTTAGAACATATGCTGAATGAGTGACAGGAGGCAGAGGATGTGGGGCATGAATCCAGAAAACAAGATCTCAGGAAGACTGTGGTCAACGGTGTAAAAGTAAATCAAGAAAGATAAAGAGGGTATGTCTCACTGAAATCATGATAAGAAGAAGGTATGATAAAGCTTGGCCAGAAAAGTTTCAGTAAGATGTGAAGGGCAGAAACTGTTCAAGGAACACCAGGATGCTATAGATGGCAATGAGCTATGGGATGGAACAGTATCTGGAAGGACGCAGGGGAAATCAAGGACCTTTTAGTACATCTTACAGAAAGGAGATGCTATAAGCATGTTAGTGAAGGGGAAACTGCAGAACTCAAGGTTAAATGAGGAGAGTTAAAGACAGAATTAAATGGGATGGAAGAAACTGATATGGAATGGAGATGCCATTGGAAGGAAGAACAGACCAGTGCCCTACCACAGAGATGAGGAAAACCAGCCAGATCATATTTCCTGGGGGAACAGGGGACCTAGGAGAAGGAAGTAGTTGATGAGTGAGAAGTTGCATCAGACAGAGTTGCAGAAATAATTCTTGAGGTCCAGCTGCTTAGTTGGGCAGGTGATGGTATGAAGAGGTAGAGAGAGAATGAATTTGCTGCTGTATTAATAGCTTCAGGGGAGGGAAAAAAAAAAGTGAAATTAAGTCAGTAGACCAGACTGTGGGAAGGCAGTCTAGACCAGACTGAAATGAAGCTTGAAAGCAAATGAGCAATTTTCAAATTGAGAAAAGGACAGGGAGGAGAGTTCTGCAAACAGAGGAGGAAAGGAAAACTAATTATCTGGATGAGCAGTGACCAGAGGAGGAATTTGCACCCATGGAGAGGTGTGGAAGAGCAGCAGATAAACCATTTCAGAGTGACTGAGAGAGTCAAATCAGAGCTGTAGTTCAACTGAAGGCACAAGGCTACAAAGATGCCTGTGTAAGAAATCAGCTGGGTTGTCACATCAGAATCTGACGCCACCAAGAGTGGATGTAGGTATCTGGGAGAAGGAAAAAGCATTTTGAATCACAGAAAAGGAGAAAAATGGGGAGAGGCTGGGCGAGAGAAAAGGGCATAAAAGTAGCAGGAACAAGAGAGTTCCCCAACCATTTGCACCGTGTCTGCTCCTGATCCAGGAAGATGCCCTGAAGACGAACAGAACATAGGGAGGTCCTGAGAGCTGGAGGAGCTGTGTGTGCCTGGGGTGAGCACACAGAGCCCAGAAACAGCCAGGAGGGGAAAGAAATGCAGCAACGGCATGGAAAATCAGGTGGAGGAGAGGGGTCAGTGTAGCTGGGTGAAGAGGGTAATATGCTAGGAGGACAGGGACTCGATCCAGAGTTGTCAAAGGAAGGGCTGAAGAGCACGGTGGGAAGAGGATAGGCTTGGCATGGAAAATGGGAGGGCATAAGGAAGATAACGGGGCCAGATGCTGCTATGAACAAAGGGTGAGGTCAGAGCAATCGCTGGGTGGCAGACAGATGCATGCACAAAAACAGAAAACAAGCAGCAGGTCCTGCCTGTGGTTTCCAGGTACAGTGTTTGGCTGCCTGCCACCGAAAGTGATTGATTACAGAATTAGGCTTGTGCTATTTTGGCCCTGTGATTTCAGATGCTGTAATCTAAGCCCTCCGTGTGCTTATCCTTGCAGCAAGGATAACTCTTTAGGCATAGGGATGCTTTTTGGGGAGACACGTCAGAAAGCTTTTCCCCAAACTGCATTTGTAATCCTGCCACTCCTCTCATCCATCATCAAGCTAATATAAAACTGGCAGTGTGCTTCCTGCTGGAGTGTTGTGAATTTTCAAAGGCAAAGTGCACTATTGTTTAATAGCCAATTATTCACTGGCATTGATAAACAGGCTCTGCTTGCAATTACTGCAGCCATTACTCACTCTCCTAATTTAGACATGAGGAAAAATTAATTCAAGCTTCCAGTTGATCATTTGTATCTTTGGGTTTTGTAAAACACATCGCAGCACACTGAAAACAACTCCACCATAAAGGAAACGGATCTGTTCAAATTGATAACGTGTTTGGCCCTCCTTCTGTCACTGAGAGTCCAAACTGAAGGGCTATGGCTGAGAGTGTGATTCTTTTATGTTTTGGGGACAATGAAATAAGAAAATCACCTTGTTAAACCTTAAATTAAAAACAGAGGGGAGGGATATTACTGTGGTCAGAAGGGAATGCCATGTACAGCTAAACAAACAAATAAAATAGTAGGATGTTTAAGTAATTTGACCTCACCTTACCCCCAGACCACCCTTCAGGTGCTGATGGACCCATCTCCAAACAACAGACATCCAGGATGTTCTTGGGAGGCTTGCAGGGAGCAGCAAGAGGATGCTGGCTGCCTGGTTCAGGAGGAAGCGGTGGCAAAAGTATATAAAACTGCTAACAGTTCTACTAATGGTAAGTTGCAACTCTCATACTTACTCTTTCTCCTAATTCAGGAGCAGTGAGATGGAAAGGCATCCACATGCATGTGTTTCCACTGGAACAGGGAAATGCTTTTATTTATTTTATTATTATTAAAGTTAATCCACAAATTTCAAAGGGCACAAGAATTTTGTGGTGGCTGTGAGCTCGAGCCCTCGATCTCTAAGTGAAAGCAGTGCCTGAGAAGCACCTTCTCCAGGTTTTCTCTCCCCCTTGGTGCTGTGGTTTCACTTTCCGTGGCTCACTCTGTGTTTGCTGCTGGCAGCCATACAGCTGGTCTTGGAGAAGAGCAGGAAGAGCTTTTCCTCAGTGTGCCCGTGCGAGTCTAGCAGCACATTGCTGGCAAGCGCAGGTTGCATGCCAGGTAGAACCTCTTCCGGGCCTGGTGAGGAACGTGCGCGGGCAGGCGAGGCCTCATGCTCTGCTGTCAGCCTTTGCCTCTGAAACACAACATGGATTGCCTGCTGCTTCCTCTTCTAAATTGTGGTTTACCTCAAAGGGTGTCACTGCAGCAAGCTGTTCTGTTCGGCGCACAGAGCTCGAGTGACCCCAGATGGGTTTTTACACTCCAGCTCTGGCCCCAGGCAGCACCCACCTGGCATCTGCACCAGACAGCATCTGCAGAAGCAATGCCACCGCTTTCCCTGGCCCAGGAGGCAGAGGAGGGTGGAGCACAGACAAGGCTGTTGCAACTCTGATACTCAAAGCAGACTTGAGGAAGGTAACTGGCTGAAAAACTGAAAGGCAGCAAAGTATTTTCTCCTCTTGGAGATCAGCTCTGATTGACATGGTAGCCAAGAGCTTTTAGCTAAGGTAGCTAAGGCTGAACACAAGGTTGGCTCATTAACTCCAATTTGAATGTTGTTTCAATTGGGAGACAGAATTAGGCCTTTCACTTTTTCCTCCTTCAGTGCCAGTGAACGTTTGGTTAGCAGCAGATGGTTATTGCTAATGGTTTGTCTGGGCAGGCGTCTCTGCCCGCCCCTGCTCCTTGCACTTGGCTCTGCAACTGCTGGAGGTGCTGCCACCGCTTCCCATCTTGGGTGGGAGGTCATGTCCTGTCTCCTTGCTGCTGCTGAGGCTCTGCCTGTCTGCGGGATGCTTGAAGCTCCTCGGAGCAGTTCAAGTGCCACACAAGCAGAGCTGCCTAAACTTCTTCAGGAGGCACCAACGCTTCTGTGGCAAGGCCAAGCAGCAGGGTGGGTGCAGCAGCTGGGCTGGGCTGGGGAAGGAGGGAGACACTGGTCGTGGGGACATGCTGTGGCCTGGAGCAGCTGCCTCCAGGACAGGGACAGGGCATAGCACTGCAGCTACTGTTCATGGGAATGGTTGGCTGCAAACCCTACGGCCGCGTGTCCCAGTTGTACTGGGTACAGCCGTGGGACGTGCACCAGAGACCGCAGCACCCTCAGATTCCTGGCGTGGGTGTTCGCCCCAGGAGAGGAGCAACCACAGAGCACGGACCCTTACGTTACAACTGGGCTGATTGCAGGAAAGAGAAGAAAACTATCATTTGGTGTTCATCTTATCTGAGACTATCATGCATACTCAGGAACTGTGTAATCCAGTTGCCCTGCTTAGCCAAAAGCTAAATAGTTTCTAAAGTTTATTTCCTGTCATTATAGCAACTGTCTGTCCCTTTATTTATTTTCACTGAAAGCTACTGGTGTGCTAAAAATAATTTTGAACGATTCTTGTGGTAGATTGTATAACAATCACAGGCTGAAGTCAGAACAGTTGGGAAGTGAACGATGCCTCCTTGGCCAGCCTCTTCTTAGGAACTTCCACATTTTTTTAGTTTTATGGTTTGTAGTAAAGCATTTTCTGCTCCTTGCAGCCGAGAAGAGATGATGGCTCGCATTGTTGTTACCTTGAAAGGGCAGTTATCACGGTTAATCCACCCTTCAAGGTTTTTCCTCAGGATAATTATTGTTTCAGTGATTCATCTTGCAGACCCTGCCCTTCCTTATTCGCACAAAATATCCTACTCCCTGCAATATTTCTGGGTCAGGCTCGTGCCACACATGTGATTTCCTCTCGGGCACACAGACAAGACAAGATGGATTTAAAGGTCAGCCATCGCTGGGCCGGCCACCCTCGGCGCACCCCACGGGCGGCTTCGCCTGTCACCCACGGGCTGTTATCAGCTGGGTGATGGTTTGAAGGGAGCCGGGTGGCGAGGCAGAGTCCACTCGCGTTTCTCCTGGGGCCAGGGGAACAGTGCCTCTCTTGTTATGCTGGAAAATTTCACTGCTCCTGTCTTCAGTGGAAAACATTATCACCGGCACATCCTGGCGTGTAATTTTACCTCATTTATTATTGTCTAGAATTGGCTTAATGCTTATGGTGCATTTCTAAGGTACTTAGAGAGGGTTGTGGTTTTACAAGGAAACATAACTCATGGGGAACAGGAGAGGGAGAATCCTGAAAATTTTTGGCATAAAATTTTACTGAACGTGAAAAGTATAACCTCTGAGTTCCACATGGCCCGGAGGCTACAGGGAAGGGAATATGCCCAAGAGGCAGGATTACCACCCCAGAGACATGGGCTCTGCTTTTCCTACCAACCTGCATGCCAGGCTCCATTCGTGCATCCTGTGCTTCCCTGTTTGGGTGCACACCACCACAGTTTGTAGCATGCAGATGTTGTCCAGCACTTGTAGCTATCTCATCTCAGGTTCCCTCTCAGGATACAGAAGCTGAATGAAACCCAGTGAGGCCACCAAAAAGGCAGATCAGAACCTTGGTTTGGGCTTGTTTCAGAGTTGTTGGGTTTTTTTCTCCCTGTTCAACCTGGGCATTTTTCTAGAGAGATGGGTTCACAGCTCAACAGCTTGCTGTGAGGTGTGTGGCAGCAGAGGCGAGAGAGCACCATCCAACAGAGTGAGCAAAACCCCTAATAAAGGTTGTTCCACCACGCTGCCCTTTGTGAGGTCCTTAGCACCAGCCATTTCCCAGCAGACCAGGGCCAGTGCTTGTCCTTGCTGCTGAGCTGGGAAGCACCATGACACCCTCCAGCACAGGACCAACCTCAGGGTGCCCCCAGCTCTGCAGCCTCCTCTCACCATGATGAGACATGTGGAGCTCCATGGCTCCACAATACTGCTGGCTGCAAGATCACTGTAAAATGGAGCCATCATGTCTCTCATCTCAGAGGTAAAGCACCTGAATTGGTGAGATCAGAAAGGCAGCTTCAGGTCTGTAACTTCCAGGTAGGATGGGAGATGCATATTAGTAGAGAAACGTTATGCAGGGCTGTTTTTGGCTAAAACCAGCAGAACCTGATGGTATTTGGTGGCAAACTGCTTCTACTGAGTTCATTCAACTTTTACTTCAGGTGCTTTGAAGGAAATCAAAGTCTTGAGTAAAGCCCCTCTAGGGACAGAGGAAATAAGGGAAACATAAGCTTCAAACTTCATTTTGTTTGTATGTCGAGAGTGTAATATGAAGGTCATAACAGTTGTGGCTGGTCCTGCTGCCCCTACAAGGGGTGCAAGTTAGCTGTGGCCCATTCACAATACAGCAGTGTGCTCATTAACACAGTGAGGAACCATGGTCAAAAGACATAAGCAGTCTTTTGTGACCCACCAGGTGAGCTGGCCCTTTGCTCACACCAGAGAGCTCCTTAAGGACTCTAAGCACCTGCAAAGTCATCTTGCTCCTGGGTCTGGGACGCTTGCTGGCTGAGTGCCCCACCATGAAGGTGTGCCTTCACTGGTTACCTTCAGCATGTGCCTGTTCTGTCTCCTTCAGCCAGATTCACCCAATGAACTGGATCGTGTTTTACCAAACTCACCCAGGCAGTGTATTTTGTTGCTGCCATAGCAGCATACTCACACAGCAGAATACTCTTCCTGTGAACCTTTTGCATACAAGTGGAGCAGGACACCCGTCTCCAAACACGGGTGTATAACTTTTGGTATCAAGAAGTGACAACCAATACACCCACTGTTGACGCACACAAGTACCAGCTAAAACAAATGAGTAACATGTTCCTCAGGGAGCCTGAATCACTGTCCTGCAGCCACTACCAGCCAGTAAATCGTGGGAGGTATATAAACCCCTGAGCTGTCGTTGTAAAGCGCTGTACCTAGCACCCAGAAGTCACTTTATGGGATCTTCATGGGACAGAAGTGGTTCCTTGTGATTGATGTTACTATTTTCAATGCCAAATTAATTTTGTACATGTTGGTAGTCTTGATACCCTTCATTGCACTGTATATAGTTATGCCTTGTTTAATTTTTTTTTTTTTAAGTTTTAAATATTATAGTGATTTTTTTTAATTCTCATGTTTCCTTGAAAAAGCTAACATAAACAATGACCACAACGACTTGTTTTGAAAATTCTCCCACAAGCCTATGTTTACATTCACAGATTCTTTGAATGCATAACACCAACGGTTCAAAGCACTGAGGCTTTACTGGCAGAATAGAAATTCAATCTGTTATTGCCTGCATGACAGCAAAAGTAGTTAAATAATTTGAACTGGCTTCAGCATGTCCAAAATCCCTTTTTATATTTTTGGCACAAGAGTCCTGCAGCAACGCTTCAGAGAGCACAACGCACAGTTCCCCGGGCAAGTCAGGCTGCTTTCAATGCCCAGAGTATCAAAATCAGTTTTGTTTGGTTTTACAGTGCTAAAATAAAACCACTCGAATTGTACAGGTACGTCTTGTATAGCTCTGCTTAGGTTTTTACTACTGTACAATGAAAATACCAAGTAGTGTCCTGGATAGTAGGCTGGTGACTGGACAGACATACGAACTACCCAGACAGTAACAGATCCGGTAAACTAATCCAGTAAAGAACCTAAAAATCTGAAGGAATGGCACTGGAGAGGTATATTCACCATGTAGGCTTCAGCAGTGGAGAAAACAGAGTTTTGTTCGGTTAGTTGTCTCATGGTAGGTAGCAGTTTTCAAAATGCTTAGTTGGAATGAATTGAGTTTTGATGAAGCTCTCAAAGATGCATATCAAAAGAAGCTACCTATTAATTTTATGTTAGGTATCAGATACAACACCTGGAAAGATTTGTATGCAATGAAATTTAGTATGCAAATCTATACTGAGGTTCTCTTTGAAAAGCTTTGCTGACCATAAGCAGAAATGTGGAAACTCAACAAGTCACCTCTGGGAAAATGGCATTTAGGTGTTACAATCTCAGAAGACTAAAAATAGAGCTCTGTCTGTTTGCTTTTCTTGATGAAGTGGTGAATGGTAACACTCCCTTACCAGCCCTGAAAAAGAATTTACATAAAACATAGTGACGCAAAAACCTTATCTCATTAGCGTATCTCATCTAGGGTGGTAAAGAAATGGTATAATTTTTAAAGCCTTTTTCCCCATCTTCCCTGACCATGAACCAATTTGAGAAAAATATTTAGGTGCATTTCTGCACACCAGCCTGTTACCTGTCTATCGATATTGCAACTCTGTTTCTTGAACCTAGAGTAAAATCCCAATTGTTAATGGCTCTTGATGTAAAGGGGAAAGGGTAAACTTTCACACACACTGTTATTTAATAATCCTCGGGATTATGCTGTCTAAAGGGAATGGTATTTTTCTGGCTGTACTGAGCTCCAGATATCTAAATGCTTTTCTGAGCTTGTGGAGAATCAAACTTTTCCGTTCTATCTAATTATGTTTTGTTTCCTAACACTTATTTTATTGTAGGAAAAACAGTTATCACGGCTTATCTGTCCAACAATGAACAAGTTTGGTGCTGGTAAGGTAACGTCCATTAATTGTACTGCATCTGCTGGTGGCACAGTTACAGCCTGGAATGGGCAAGAGGTAAGAAAATACATGAGTTCATGTATTTTTCACCTCCCTTAAAAATTAAATTTAAGGCTTAAATCTATTCTGCAGTATTTATGCCCTCTATGTTCTTTTTTTACAGAATTCTACTCCACTTAGGAAACAACTATTGTGATCTGAGAAGATTAGCTCACCGTGACAGTGTTCCACATGCTCTTTCCATTTCAGATAGAATGAACTCCACTAGAAACACAGGTGGCATGGGATAGTTGTATAGTTGTGTGTAAAGATTCCAGTCACTAAGTTTTCCTAATGTCTTCATATAATGAAAAATGTCTCTCTTATACAGAAATCTCTAGATATTTGGGTTGTTTGTAGCCGATAGGTACAGCTTTGTAAGGGAAGGCCTGGTAACATCACGGCTCTGGCCTGTGACTTCAGCTAAGCAGAGAAGGGCTCTGGGAGAGTAACTCAGCTAGAATAGAGGAGCCATGCTGCGTGTTTGTATCGTGGTGTTTGGTGGTTGGTTGAAGTGGGTTTGTTGTGCCTAAAAAGTATGTAAACGAGTGGTCGACTAAAGGCATAAAAAGGCCGGGTTTTTTGTAAATAAAGTTCCTCCTTTGCACCTGCCTGGGGACTCCGTGCTGCTCCATGCCGCCCAGACTGACACAGTTGTTGATCACCTTTTGTTTTTTTTCAGGGCCTAATTTGAAATACTGTAGAAAAAAAAGCAGTGTCTCAAGAATGTACAAATATTTCATTGCTTCTTCTTCTCACAGACACAAAGAAACAATGAAATGTGGCAGTTTGTGTGACAATTCGTATTTTTCTCCTGCTGTTAAAGGTTATCTGCACAGAAGAGGCCCAGTAGTCATCAAAACACAGAATTTGTACAGAATCTAAAAGTAGCATTTGACTATTTTCTGTTGCCAATTTTGGCGGAGGAAACTGTTTGGATGGGAGAGTGATCACCCCAATACTGCTTGCTACCCACCAAGTGAAACACTGTGCTCAGTATTAAACTTGCTGGTCAGCACCTAGGACTTTTAATTTTTAGTTTTGGAAATTAGATCCTGAACACTGACATTCACACTAGTCATCCTAAAACTAATAAGCACCATTCAAGAGCAGCTTAGATTTGGCTACTGTCAGAGCTGCATATAAATACAGTCTTAAATATACCTGGGATGTCCATCTGTGAGTCAACAGCAAAAGGAAATGGCAGAGAAGGCAGCAAGCCTTCTGCACAGCTGTGCTACATGTGAATCCAGAAATGGACTCGGAATTTCACAGGACTCCTGCTCCACAAACCATAGAAAAGGCTGTGGAGGGGGGGTTGGGGAGAGAATTTTAGTTTCTGTATTTTGAAACAAGTTTACAGGGAAAGTCCTGTGTTAACCCCAACTTCAAACACAACAATCTGCGGTCATTGAATGAGATTTGAAGGGCAAGCAATGCAGCAGGTATTTTTTCTTTAACAAGGTAATTTTTGGAAGGAACTTCTTGGCTGCGTTTCAGAATTTCTGAAACACAATGGAGTGCGCTGAGTCACGGCAATGCAGTGGGGACACACCTCCAAGCAGGGATGAAATGCAAAACGGAAGGCAGGTATTTTCTTAGGAGTAAAAACCTCACCATGCACCAGAGATATATTTTTTTTTAAATTTGAGAATTTCATGTGGTCCAGTTCACTTCAACATGAATAAACTACCAATACTGTAGTACTTAACTCTGCATAAGATGGTTACTAACTGGTGTCTTACTACTGCTGGCTAGGGTAAGCAGACACGGCTGAGCTCCGCAAAGGAAATGCTGCTTCTGAAAGTCCTCACAGTCCCACAGTGCAGCCGAGCAGCGACTGCCCATGGAGCCATCCGGGCCCGGCAGGGGATGCTGGAGTCCAGCTTGCTGCAGTTTCCACATCACCACCTGCATGCGGCTTGGCTACCCGCTCCATACATAATGAGACTTTCCTAGCCGAGAGTAGATTTTACATCATTTTTAAAATAAATTACTAATGTTTATTAATCTCTTGTCTAATAACTATCTCAATCATATAATAATGAGTTAGCTGTTCACTTTATTTCAATCACTTGTGTGACTGAAGGATTTCCAGCATCTTAAGCTGAAAGAGGGTTTAAACACGTCCATTCCTGTCACAGGACAGCTTTGCAGAGCTGCTTGATGGAAATTCACCCATTTAAAGTATCTCCACAACACAGTTTTACATACTTCATTGCAAATTTTTGTGATGTCTGGAATTTTTTAACAGCGTAGACTCATAGACTGTTTGGGGCTGGAAGAGACCTTCCAAGGTCATCTAGTCCAGCCCCCATCTGAGCAGGGACATCTGTAACTAGAGCAGGTTGCTCAGAGCCCCAGCCAACCTCACCTGGGATGGTTCCAGGGATGAGGCAGTGACAACCTCTCTAGGCAACCTCGGCCAGTGTTTCACCACTATCTGTAAAATATTGCTTCCTTCTCTCTAGTATAAATCTCTCTCTTTTAGTTTAAATGTATCACCATTTGTCCAATTGGTACAGGGCCTACTAAAAAGTCTGTCTCCAGCTTTCTGTCAGGCTCCTTTAAGTACCAAAAGGCCACCAGAAGGTCTCCCCAGCTGGAGCCTTCTCCTCTCAGGCTGCCCAAGCCCAGCTCTCTCCTTCTGGGCTCCCAGCAGAGGGGTTCCCCCCTGGGGGCATTGCGGGGGCGCCTCTGGCCCCGCCCCAGCAGGTCCCTGTCTCTGCTGTGCTGAGGACTCCAGAGCTGCCCCAGCACTGCAGGGGAGTCTCCCCAGAGCGGGACAGAGGGGCAGGATCCCCTCCCTGTCCTGCTGCCGGCTCGTTACAGCACATACTCTAAGGCAATCGGGGCAGTCCATGACAGCTGGGGCAGGAACACTCTGGATGGTATTACATCAGTCGCTATAAACAGCTTCAGTCTTACTTGGTTTGTAAAGCAAGTACTGAGGGAAGTCTTTGGCTGTGCTTGTTTTATGCACCAGGTCCTAACAGCATCAGTAACGGCTTCACCGGGCAGAATGTCACTCATGGGAATTTGCTCTTTGACACTGATTTCTCTTTGTTGGAGTTGGGAAGTTCAAACTACATCTCTCTTGCCTTCCTTCTCATCCCACTTTGTTTTAGGGAGCTACTGCAGGAGAAGTCACTTAGTGAAGATTCCAAATGTGATTCAGGTTTCATGAGCAACAGCATTTTGGGCTACTGGGATTGATTTACTACCTTCACCTTGCACTTTATAGGTAGCTGTTGGTAGTACTGAGACCACAGGTATCTCCAAAGGTAATGTATTAAAGGGTGTACTAAACTCCTCACAGAGCTGCGGCTTGCAAGTGCATTAAACCCTTCTTGCTGTTTTAATGCTGTGCTGGGTTTATATAATCAGCTTAGCATTGTTTATATAGCAGTGTTTGAAAGTCAAAGGAAGATTATTTTAGTAGCATTCTCCTATTTCAGAAAGGACCTTTTTAGTCACCAAAATACAGTCCTTATTAGCATTACATGACTTCTAATAGCTTTATTTTGGATATGGCTTTAATACAGCAGGCTGGAGTAGAACTGTGTCTTTATTTTCCAGCGCACATAAACCCTCTTTGCTGGAGTAGCTTTGTCTGAAACAAATTACTACAAAAATCAAATTCCAGGAAGACCATCTATGCAAGAAGAGCAAAACTGATTCTTTGTGTTGCAACGAAACATACATTGGCATCTGATGCTTCCAATAGCTCCTCTCATGAGTCACCTCTACAGAACTACGTCATTAAAGATAACAACTAAGCTTGTGAGGTGAAACATGCTTTCTTGACTAAATCCAAGTACCTCATCTGCTGGACTACTTAAAGCTTAGCAGAGGTCTGAAGGCCACAACATGCCCTGAAGTTCTTTCCCCTGAGGGTGGTGAGACACTGGCACAGATTGCCCAGGGAAGTTGTGGATGTTCCATCACAGGAGGTGTTCAAGACTAGGTTGGATGGGGTCTTGCACAATCTGGTCTAGAGGGAGGTGTCCCTGCCCATGGCAGGTTGGTTGGAATCAGGTGATCTTTAAGATCCCTTCCAACCCACATGTTTTTTTCTATGATGCCTCTAGAATTGAAGGAATTCAGTTGCCTTTTGGGAGTTTCAGCTGAAACCACTAACACTCAGCTGAACTTGTCACACTTGTCTGTTTAGACCATCAGTGTATCTGATACTTTTCTTACTCTTTTTTTTTTTTTTTTTTTACCTCTTCTTTTTTCCTCCACCAGCCAAGTAATCTAAGACATCAAAAATTCTGGGTGCATGTCGCTCCTATTTGTCTATATACACTTGATAACTAAAGGCTAATTTCCTTGCATCTATCCTCGCAGGTTCGAAGGAGGCTGGATCCAGAAGCACAAAGGAAAGTTAATATGTTAAAAAAGCAAATCCCCCAAACAACCTGGGAAACCCCAGTACCCCCTTTTGAGGTAGTGAAATGCTGCTGAGCGTGCCTCTGGTGGCAGCTGTTCTGGAGCTCCGTTAGGTTCTGCATAGCACAAAGTATAGAAAAACAGCAGCAATTCCTGGCTGTCAGCAGCCTCGTGCTCAACACAAGGCAGCAGAGGGGAGAGAATTTTTAATGCCCAATGTTCACATGCTGTGGACACAGCACTAGTGCCGAGTCCCCTTCAGAAGCATAAGAGATGTTAATAGTGTTTTCTCTCAGAAAAAGCTCAACAGGTCTCAGGTTTCACACTACCAGGAAGATTACAGCACATACCTTCCTGCATGGAAGGGCACGGAACAGAAATAGTTCCCCCAGGATGCGGATCTGCACTGAAGCTGTATTCTATTTTTGGAACTCTACTGGAATGGTTCCAAGACCACCATGACACAATTACTTCAATATGGGTGGTAGACATGTCTCTACTGTTACTGCAAACTTTTCTGCAGTGTTTGCTGTGTGTTCTTTAACCACAGTCACTGTATTGGAAGGATTCTTGCCATGCTGTCACCTCATGCTTGGGCCCCTCTCTGAATACACATGCAGGACAAAGCAAACAAAACCTGAGTTTTGCTGAGCAGATACCACTTAGTAGGTGGAGCCCACAGGTGAGTCAATGGTCTTAAAAACATGATTTAATGAGATGAGACTGCTAAACCACAGCACAATCCCTTTCTGGTTTGAACCTTGCAACTTCATCAAGCTGCCTCCAGTTACAGGGAAATAAATGCCTGTACCTGTTACATGCAAGACAGAGTAAGTAGTAGAAAGATGGAGGTCAAAGGCTGGCATCCTTAGATAAAGGGAAGAACTTATTAATCATTTAAGTAATTAACAGAGGAGTACTGCCTTCCTCTAAGACATAAGAGTATTGGACAAGAAGGGCTAGATCTGGTGTCACAGAACTGATTCTGCAGCAGCTCTCTGCAGTGTCTGCTTCTCAGTTAACTGAAAGCAGATGGAGGCATTCGTCCTCAAATTCAGGTACTTTTGCTTAAGAAACACTTAGGACTCTGTGAAGAGCTGTTTTTGAAACACCGCGCATCCCCCCCAAAAAAATGGCTCTGAAAATAAAGTTCAGATGCATATAACTTCAGAGACTAAGAAATTTGAAGTTTCATCTACTTCTTGTTTTCTAAAATACACTAAAGGAACCCAGCAGCACAGAGAGCAAATATCAAGTGTTATAGTAAAAGAAGGGCAAAAATAGGCACATCAACCTAAAATTTCCATATTACTCCAAACTTTAACATAAACAAGCTACTCATTTTCATCTAGGACCCAAGTTCTAGTTACTTCTCACAAGAGGGGCTTCACAAATGTCTGGTACAACAGGAGCATTGCAGTAGGAGTGACACAGATTATTTAAGTCTTTAAGTTTGCTCCTTTTACTTATAAAATCTTAAGTATACTAGAGCTTTTAAGGTGTTGTGTACTGTCAAAATAAAATTTACTGGCACGTTTCTCTGCCTGAATCTTATCTATTGATACCTCACCACTGTATTTATGCAAAGCCCAAGGTGCAACTAAGACTCGTAGAGATGACCCTTAGTCTAAATTTTTGTGCAATTTAAATTTACATTCAGAAACCAGCTCTAGAGGAAGCAGAGTTCCTTAACATTCATCAGCAGTGTTGTAAAGAACAATTCCTCCCCCCACCCTGTGATGTCTTGTACCAAATGTCTTTAGAAGTCTTAACCATGACTAGAACAATTTTAGTTACCATTAGAATAACTGGTTATCACCAAATCTAGTCAACACTATGGTTTTTATAACATGGTCTTGACTTTATTTCAATAATGTGGACACTCTTTTTCTGTAAAATTCACTTCCTTATTTTGAAGAAAGTAAAGTCCATGCACTGTAAGAGTTGCACAAAATGTATTTTATTAACTAAATCAAACATGTACAATTAAATTAATATAGGATGTTCAATATATGCACACTTAACATGTTTATAATCTAAGAATCTGTCTTAGTGTCATATGTTTAAATAGTGGCTGGTATAGGTGTAATGCTACAAGCTGCTCAGCAGCTGAAGTCCCTGCAGCCCAGAGTACACGGTGTGCAGCTGAAGTCCTACCACAACTATTGCTGCAGTGCAGTCTACATAAAAATCCACAGACTACTTTTTAACCAACAGTTCCATGAGATGAAGCACGCAATCATTCATTTTAACTGATCGAAAACTTCCCTCCTGCAAGACTGCAAATAATCCATGATTGAGAGTTTGTTTTATGCAGAGCACCTATGCCTGTTGAGAAAACACCAGCTTCCAGGCCACTTGCAAGCTGATCCTTCTGGGGAAGCAAAATTTTAGGCTTTTTTCCATTTGAAATGCATAAAGCCAGAGGAAGACGTATTTCAGCTACCTGTTCTAAGTACACAGCATTAGTACCTTAGCTGAACATTACAAGCACATACCAACTCCATCCTAATCACAGGGAATTCCCATCTTGAAGGGGTTGCCTTTCAAACACAGCCTCTTACTTACCACAACCCAAAGTCACTGAAATGGCAAGGGCACCCTGCCTGACATGCAGCATTTCACCACACTGTATTTCAGTACTGCGCTCCAGTTTGGTACCAAGTTTTGTTACGCCTCAAAATGCTTAAAAATAGCTTGTCACTTCTCTTCACACACCAAAGTTGCGGAGGTTAGGATGGAGCCAAAATGGTCCTGGTGTTAAAATAAAGCCCTAAGAAAGGCAGCAGGTTGTATAGTTACCTCCTTGTGAGCAAAATCCCTGCCCTAAAACTATGCAACCTACTACCTCTTCCTAGGAGCCCACTGCTTCCTTTTTGCAGTTCTCCCTTTTAGCAGCTGCTCTGTGAAGTCACTTTAGCTTACCAGCTGCTTTTGGTCTTCTGCCTTTTGGTCCTGGGCAGGTACTGCAAGTTTACTCTGTTACCACTGCTCAGGGAAGGCTTAAGAGGTTTCAGAGCCCTGGGCTTAAATACTTCACAAGTGGCACCATTTTCACTCTGACCTACTATGCTCAACTTTCAGTCCCAAAAGGCACTTTCCTGCTTTGCTTTGTTACTATAGCAAGATGCGAGCTGGCCACCGAGTGCAGAAGCAGTTAGACCTAGGATGTCTGGAGGAAAAGGAATGCAGTAACCTTAAAATGTCTTTCATAAATTCAGTAACCACCTCAGAGAAGAATTACAGTTCTGGATCTTGGATGTTCAAACTTGATAGCTTTACACTGCCAGAAAAGGTAAAGGGTCAAATGTGGCCATTCAACACTTTAGTTTTGTATTACAGTAACTCTGAGGTGCTAGAAGAGCTGGAGAAAAATAAGCAAAATTTTATTAATAAACTGCAATTTTAAGTATTCCCTCCAACTTCTGCTAAGCAGTTGGAATCATGGAATTCTAATGCATTATAGAAATTGGGGTCTCAAAACAGCTTAAGTCACACAATGCACACATTGGAGCTACCTGCATTTGTAAAATCGAACCTCAATTGTTTTAGAACAATTTCCACTCTCCGTAATATTCCACTCTGTATCTAGGAACACAGGCATTTTCAATCTCCAGCCAGCACTGTTCTTTCTCTGGAAGAAAAGTCAGATTAGTTAAATGTGTCATTTGGGGGTTGCGTCACTCCCACTGATTGTTAATCCTGCCAATTCTGTCACTGATTAATCTGAAACTTTGCAACCCTGTATGTGTCTGACAGGTATGTTTTTTACTCAGTGCAGATCTGGATGACTGCAAAGGACCGCAGTTTGGTTTACTCCTCAGGGAAGGCAATAGATTGTATAGTTATCTCCTGAACAGGGTAAAATAACTACCCTACAACTATACAATCTACTACCTCACTCTGACAGAGAAGCACACACTTCAGTAAAGAGCTTAAGTAGCCAACCACAGGTTCACTCTAAAGGATATTTGGTACCTCAGTTAGCCACGTTAAACAACACATCAACTGAAACATCAGTGAGTTGGTTTTGATTACCCCACCACGCACATATAGGTATTAATCCATTCTGATTTTTTCAATTGTTAGAGGAGAAAAATTTGTGTGGAATCATAACCTAACTTTTCCAAGAATTAGAAATATCTAAACAAAATTACCTGTAGGTGTTACAGAAATATTTTCTCCTAGAATAGTCATTACAAGTACAGAGGTACAGTAGAATCTGACACTGAGTTCAAAGCGAAGTTTCCATTGTTGATTTTCTGCTGCTTTAGGAAAGACAGTAGATTGTATAGTTATCTCCCAGTTGCGGGTATGACCCTAAAACTATACAACCTACTACCTCATCCCACAGTGCAGGCATCTTCAGAGCTGATGTAGGAAGAGTAGCTTGAGGAAAGACAAGCTTGGCTATCTGGAGACAGCATTTACAGTGCAAAATACTGATCACAGAAAAAGCATTCCCTTTCCTCCCCCCAGTTCATGCAATACAGTTATTTTAAAGCTGAGATTCCCAAATTTCCAAATTTTACCAATTCCTTAGGTCTTAATACTCGTCATCTTCAGACAGTAAGCAAGTTGTAGTAGTAACAGCAACTACAGTCATTAAACTTTTATTAAAGGCAAAGCACTGTTCATGTCCCACAGATGTAGCCTCTCATCTGAAATTAAAAGTCTATCAGAAATATTGTATGCAAATGTGAATTTCTTGCTCAGAACTTAAAAATCATAGAATCTAGGACCATAGCTATGACACTGATTTACATGGATCAGCATGAGGCCCTAATATTTATAATTCCGATGAAAAAAATATTCCATATAGTGACTTTTTGCAGCTAGCATTTAATAGCTCAAAGAAAATTATGTACTATCAAAAGTACTGTTTTGTGCTGCCTCTGTTAGTCTTAAATCACATAAAGTCCTGTGTACAGGGATTCTTTTCTCTCATTACGATTATGGCCTATACATGGATATTTACTTGTTAAATTTTTCTACCAAAAGGCCACTTAAAACATACCTTGCTTGCAGATCAGAAACAAGTGGGTTTCTGTAACTGCTCCTGACACAATGTTAAAGTCCATTTCTACATTAGCACCTCTCAACAGGATCTTGAGGCAAGAGTCTTAAAATACTGAAATCAAAGTACTTGCCAGACAGATGTGTGACTTACAATCCCCTTCTTAGCGAGGACGTCTTGAGAGCAGAGCTGAAGAGGACAACTGGTTGGTTGATGTAATTTATAAAATAGCTGAAAATGTTTACAGAAGTGCAGTTTTTAAAACATGAAATACATGTATTACTAACAGTTCATCCCAATCCTAAACTGACATTTTCAGACCACTCTTCAAACAATGCCCTGATAGAACACAAGCGCCCTAATGCATGTTCCTGTCCTTGCCAAAAACCACAACACGTGACCCAATGCATTAATATACAAAGGGATGACGTTATTCCTCCAACAGAGAAAAACAAAAAAAACCAACTTCTTTCCAACCCCCTGAATGCTTTAATCCAGAATTTTTTATACAAATATCGATAACAAATTTTGGTGAATCACGCTGAAAATCTTGCTTGTAATTGGTATAAATCCCAGTCTTTGCTTTTGATAACTTACCCACCAGAACACACACTTTTTGCCTGCACAGATGGACGTGAGCAGTTGGTCCTAATGCCCAAACCAGAAATAAATTAGAACGGTCAGACTGGGACAAAGTCAAACTGTTAGGAAGCACTGGCACATGTCACACCCTCCTGACTGAGGCAGATACTTGGTAGGGAAGGAGACAGTCCTTTCAGTTCCCTGCTCCTGCACCCAAACCTTTAACAGCGGAGCAGAATTCATGTGAAGCCCCCATTTCTGAAGCCAGTCCAGCCACAGAGCCACCTCAGTACCTTCAGTTTCTTACTCAGCCATTCCGTGAAGTTCATGAAGTCCCAGACGTTCAGCTTCAGAAGGAACTTCAAGATGAAGCCAATGGTTCTGTCATGTACTGAAAACGTTCCAAGTGCTTTGAAAAAATGAAAAGGTGTTACCACACAAAAAGTTTGTCACAAAAAGTAAAATGTATAAAACATTTAAGACGACAGCTCTGAATTTCTTTTTAA
Organism: Merops nubicus; assembly: GCF_000691845.1. NCBI lineage: Eukaryota > Metazoa > Chordata > Aves > Coraciiformes > Meropidae > Merops > Merops nubicus. The sequence continues at coordinate 28,084 of NW_008601727.1, forward strand.
AATTAAGCCTGAAGGATACAAGGATGGTAATAAATCTGGAAACCAATATATTGCTTTTCACCAGATTTAGGCAAAAATTAGTTACAAAACTAACCAATCTGGGATATGTCAAACAACCAGCTTTCATTTTTATTTCCATTGACAGTAGGACTTCCCAATCAATTCTGTCATTGGGAATTCTAAATCATTTTCTACTGCCACTACTAGATTTTCCTGCTTGGTACTTGCAGCTCCCCAGTGCATAAGTATCCGTCATCCGTCTCCTTTCACCTTCCTGAAATGAGCTTTTTATCTAATACAGGTCTGGATGGACTGTTACTTAAGGTAAAAAAAAAAAAAGCCCTTGAAAAAAATCTTACTTCCAATTGTTATCCTGTTATTCTGTAGAGCTGTCTGGCTTCAGATGACCAAGTCCTCACAGGAAAACCTCATTCTGTAACAAATACACGTTGTGAAAGCTCATCAGGCATCCTGTCTTCTAATTACCACAGGAAACCTACTTTACTCATGTTACATCACTAAGGTATCATTTTTTTATTCAGTTCAGTATTAGAAGGGTATAGAATGAAAACAATTTAAATTTTAGTAAAAAAAAAAAAAATTCTTGTGGAAGTTCATGTTACCCTCTGCTTTTTTGTGTTTTACTGGGTTTTCCTACAAAGTCTAGCTAATTACCATTCTGCTTTGTATTAATCCTGCAGTTTGGGGAGTTTCTAAGCCACAGGGTTATTTCTAATGTTTTTTAAAGTTGCAAGGTCCTTTTCAGAGTGAGACCTGCTGGGTCTCCTCAGAAGCCTGCTGTACACTGCTTCTCTGATGGCAGGCATGAAGGTTTTCTAGCATACACAGCAGAGAAGCCTGACATGCAGCTTGCTTGATGCTCCTGGCACACCCTCCACTGCTTTGGCATCTTCTCATCTTCAGGTGACTCTGCTATAGTGTTCATCCCTGCTACAGAAGAAACCACGCTGATGAAACCACACCTTAGTACAGCCTAAATTTCAGGGTTATCTACCTGCATAGCCTCTCCATTAGCAATAAACAGGCTACAATGAGACTTTAAGCTTTTAAGAAATACATGGTTAATTTGCTTTCCCTGTGGAAATCTGAGTTCAAAGTACTACTTTTCCAGGCACCATGTGTTCGTACTGTAAAATTCCCAAAGTGGTGTAAGTGAAGAAAGAGGCTGTGACTGTGGAGCTGTGCAGACATATCTGGTTGCTGCCAGACACCACTCCAGTGACATTGCCCAGAGGCTCCTGGCTGCCCACAGCGCCCAGCACACCGTGGAGCTCCAGGGTTTACAAGCACCAACACCACTTCCTCACCGTCTCACTCAGTGGTTTCAGAAGCACCCCCTGCATCAGAGCCACGCTTCCAGACTCCCGGTGCCTTTGTTGACTGAATTCCTGCTACTTTCACCAGCCACGCCTGGAATACCTGCACATCCTGCATCCCAAATGACTACATGCAGACTCACAAACTCAAGTGGGAGTTCTGTTTGACCAGGGGGGATTGGAGGGGGGAAAACGGAGCAACACGACTGATACAAACTTAACTACCCCTCACATTGTTTCCCCTGACTTCACTCAACCACCTCTGCACTGTCTGGCATCCCATGCTACATGCATGCATCACCTCCTTCCAAAAGAAGCCCAGCAAAACTACATAGTTACTGACACAAAAGTTTTGGCATGAGCTAAAAATTTTTCCTCTTCTACATCCAGTGTTGGATCATACCTTCCTTTGTATTAATACAAAGTGCTTATCTTGCTAGAGTCCTGCTCCTCATTTGTGTCCAAGTGACAGCAGGACAATCTACCCGAGTTGTAGTGCGCTGAAGCACACTCTTCCTCCTTCTCTTGAGCTGTCTGTAAGCTTAAAACCTCTGAAATTATCCTAAACTGCACAGGTAAAACAAAAAGCCCTAAGAATTCACATGTTCTTGTTGAGTATGACATAGTGGAACATAAGCACTCTTAAATGATTCTCCAATCTGTAAAAGAGAAAAAAAATAGCTCAAATCACAGTCAGGATTTTTATTCATTACTCTGATGAAAGAATAAAATGTATATTTATGGAAATAACAGAAGTTCAGTTTCCTCTCAGTGTGTCCCTAAAAGACAAGAGCTTCAAATGTTTTAATCTCCCACTTTTGTCCACTCTGCAGAACAGAAGAAACCACCTCAACGAGGTTTCTTCTCAAGGAGGTAAAACACCTAAGAGGGAGTTTATAGGAGTAATTCCTACGCAAACTGTGCTTTACTGACACCTACTATATGCAGTGCAGAGATAAAAAGATACATTAATTCCAGGTATATAATACTGCAGTACATCCTTCTGTGGAAAGATCATTTGGCAACTGTAAATTTGTAAAGAAGTTATTATCTGAAAAAGATTGTTTTCCTCAGCTTTAGAAATTCAGCAGCTAAAATTAAGCACAACAGGAAAGTCAAAGATGCAAATTAAAAACCTGTGTGAAGATTACGACTAAACAAATTAGAGGGGTTTTTTGATTGCTTTTTACTTTGTGCCAAGCAAGGTCACCTACACTAAAAATAGGCACTGACCAAGAAAACAAAAATTCTTTCATTAGAATTGTCACTTGCCAGCTGAAGTTCAGACACCTTTTTAAGAATTCCCTGCATATGTCCAAAACCTCAAAATGTAATGCCTCTGTTTGAACATGCCAGTCTGTTTAGCAGCAATATACTGAAGTGAGCGTAGATCACACCACAATGCTTGTTTGAACTGCCAAATTTTACCAAGAGAAGAAAAGGAGAAGGAGCAGTTTCAGCGCCCAACACTGTATAAATTTATTGTTGGTCTTTATCTCAAAGCACAAGCAGTACCAAAGTCCACACACCTGGACAGGGATGTGTCCACTACGGCATTTCTTGGAATTTTTCACATAACAGTGGAAGATTAATATCACTGATTGTCACCAATAACGTGTTTATCTAGTGTCTCAATTGGAAATGCCAATTTTTTTTTTTTTTTTTTTTTTTTTTTTACAAAAGCCTATATCCTATTTACATTTAATTGCTTTAACAGCAAAGCATTCTGGTTTTACACAATTATAACATGAAATATTACTGGTTTGTTACATTTTCAATTAGTATCTTTGATTCCAATTTATTTTTCCATCCACAGTTACAGATGGAACACGAGTATTCAGAAACCACTGCCTGAAAGAAAGAAGTCACTACTTCTCATTTCTACTCACGAACGAAGCACATCTCGTGTGGAAAAGTGTCTGATCATAATGAATATTTCTAATATGAACAAAGTGAAGTGTGTGATCATAATTAATACTTGTTAATAAAAAGCTAAAGTAATATAAGTACTCACAGCCTCCTGCACACATACTCCATTTTGCAGCGCTAGTATTATACCACCTGCGTGTAAGCAGTGCACGTGTCACAGCACCTCATTGAAATCAGGTAACACGCTGTAGTAAAGAAAATAACTGCACCAAAATGTTACCAGATTTTCCCAAAGCCTTTTGGAACATACGTCTGTCAATAAACTGGCAGAAGAAATAAATGTAGGAGCAGACGAGTTTAGCTACAGCTTCCAACAGTCCAAGGCCTCAGTGCAGGTCTCAAAGGAGACCAGTATTTTGGTTATTTGTTCCTGCTTCAAAGAGGAACCAGTACTTACCTAGAAATACACAAACTTGTATTTATTCACTAGATTTCTGTCTCTTAGGACATGCTAGCATTAAGCAGAACTTTTTCTGCATAAAGTTTGTGTGTTAACATAATAAACACACAAATTTGGAAAACAACGAAGTTGGTCCACAAAGGCCTTTCCAAGAATGCCATGTTACCTTATTAACGAGTGATGTAATTTAACATCTATTGTCTTTTAGAAGTCCTGGGAGCCCTTCACTCTTTTGCAAACAGACTGATGCTTTCCACTCCTAACAACAGAGGAAAATACAGAAGGTATTTGTTAAAAGCAAAGTGAAATGAAGATAAAGCTTGGTGGTTCCAGTACAAGAGCAAAGCAAGCAATTAATGTTTTATCAACGCATCCTTTTGCCAAGTCTCCAGCCTTACGCTGCAAAATCACTTCCTGGCACGACCTGTACAAGTCGAGCCTGCATTTAAGACACTCACAGTTCAATCTGGCGAAAAGTTCTGCGGAAAAAAATTGGAATCAAACAGTTCGTAATTTAAATATCACAATACAGCTACCCAGCAAGTCCTTCTTCATGAACCTAGCTATTACAGGGGGAAAAAAAAAAAAAAAGATTAAATCTACCATGTCATGTTGACACTGCTGGCAAGAGCGCAGGAAGCCTGAACAACCACTGCAAAGAACCGCTTGGGTCAGCTCAGGCTATTCAGGACCCTCGTGTTGCTGTGAGCAGAACATGTCAAATTTGACAAAAGGAGCTACCACAGTTTTTGTGAAGCCCCTTGGCAGCTGGAGCTTGAATAATTAGCAGGAGAATGACTAACTCCTTAAATATGGTTTAATTAAAGAATACTACTGCTTTGGAAAGGATAGGTTCATTTTCTCCAAAACACTGCCATAAACTAAGTTTGAGCCATTTTTACGATTCCGTATTGCTCTGCAGGATTTCAGTATGTTTGTAACGGAAGCAACATTTCCATGGCAGTGAAAACTTGTATTACAGACAGAAAGCTGCTTGCACAAAGTAGCAGAATTAAAGAGCACAGATAACATAGAAAAGACAAATCTAGAAATGAGGATTATGGTAA
>NW_008601728.1:0-3394 GCF_000691845.1 Merops nubicus
CAGCCTGCCGCTGCCTGTCGGCTGCCGAGGCCCAACCCCAGGCTCCCAAGAAGGATAGGAACTGGGTTGAATTCTCGTACGTTACATTTAATATTCCTGTAAATGGCTTATATATCTGCTGTTTGAAATAAATTCTGAAACCACTAAGCGTGCTTAACAAAGCTTTAAACTATATGTGAACAGCAAGTTTTGATGACAGAACAAGTACTGTTGTAGTATATAATACACAAGGCTGTACAATCAAAAGCCACCTCTTGCTTCAAAACAAGAATTTACAGTAGTAAGCAATGGTGACAACGTTTCTTACACAAAACCTACAGGAATTTACAGAGTATGCATGGATCACTGAGGTTATAATGCCAGCAGTAGACTACACAGAGTATCTTGTGCAATGTGAACAAAGTTGACAATAGTTTACCAATGTTTTAAGTAATTCACATAAATATGCTAACACACCAGCTATCAAATCTTCCTCCTCTTCCCACCAGAAACAAGTGTTTGCCAGATGCGTGTACAGCAATCCATACAGAAATTGATTTGTTTTTGTGGTTTTAGGCACACATGCACAAAACAGATGCACCGCAACATTTTTTTCAAGGGGATACTTGCCACAAAAAAAAAAAGCCCTTAAAATTGGTCTCTAAGCATACACAGCGTTTTGATTCACACTTCTCAAATAGCCACTACAAGGCTAAAAAAAATTTGTATGGATGTTTTTCATGCTGGAAAAAACCTAATAAAAATTTCCTTGATTCTCAACTAACAGAAAGCTCCAGCTTCCACTTTACTCATGCTACTCTTCAACGTCTGTATTTCAGACCTAGTTAAGGAACTTGTATTCTCTTCTTTAATCATTAATGTAAACGTAAATCAAATCAAAACTAGGAGTTAATCAGAAAAATGAAAATAGACTGGTGAACAGTTTAAACCTGCTTTTGAACGTCATGTTTATAAACAATGATTTAGCAAACACTGCTTTCCTTTTCCACTAAACTGTTGGACATGCTCTGTGCTCCTGTCAGATATGGTCTTTGACATCCACTGGGAGGGCACCTGCACTTGGCTCGTCCATAACCAACGATGTGGCCTGTTGATACCGCAGTCCCTGGTCCACAACATGCCTTGATGCAGGAACCCAACCTCTCTGCTGGGGGTTACAGACTCTGCAGGATGCACCTCAGCCACTGAATCCTAGCTTTTGCTGCTAACACGCTCGTTACTGGTAACACACTTCAAATTCTCCTAATAAATTAAGCTTTAGTGAATTTCTACCTCAATTAGATATGCTCTGTTCGGATTTTGTTTTCCTCCAATCTGCATGGCAAACATCAGCTTTTGTTTCAAGCTATTTTACATCACTGTGAGAAATCATCTTGGCTAATGTGTGAGTATGCAAGATGGTAACATTCCTAATCTCGAGCAGTAAGAGCTCTCGGTATATTGCACTGCCACTCTGTGTGTGTTGTTACACTCAGTGTCTCTGATTGAATATCCTCCCCATAGCAGGGCTTTAATTAGAGATGTGAACAACTTTCTATATGTTTATTGGGCAAATTGTCCTTATTTTTATTCAAAGATCTGTCATGGTACATTTAAATGGGAAAGCCAAAATGAGAGAGAAAAATCACAAAGATTAAACAACAAAAATAAAGCCTACAAACATCCAGTTCAGCCAGGTGATTGGAGTAGTTGTGGAGCAGAAATTCTTTACATCAGAAGTGATTAGTGACAATTTCACTCTATAGGGACAAACAAAGGTTTGGTCATGATTACTGTAGTAATTCCCTCCTAATGTGAGGAACTGTATATATATATCTCTGTAACAGACCAAACTTCTACACCGTATGGTCTGTTTCCTAGTACACCCAGGGTATTGAGAAAATGCATCCCCTTTCAATATCCCCATGTTTTGTGCTGATTCTCTATGAAAACTGGTACTAATCTGCCTCAATTTTTTTCTTGGCAGAAATTAAACTTCTTGCCTCGGCATTGTAAAATGTTAAGGGATCCCCAGACCTAACTGCAAGAAGAATTGTACAAGTTCTCAAGAGAACAGCGAGGTAGCGTACAAATACCTTGTTTCTGAGTGCACAACTGCTGGATATATTATACAGTCCTTAATTACCAGGACATTAGCCTGTGAACAAGCCTGCTTGACCACTTGGTTACTCTTCTCAGAGATACAACCACAGAACCCTGCACAGCTAAGGGGCACCCTGAATCATCCACGAGATACAGTGAGAACACAGAATAGACATATGAAATAGCTCTTTGTGAATTAGGCTCTTACAGAGTCACATGTATCAGATTACTAGGCAATTCACTTTTGGGGATGTGGAAGGAGCTTTCAACATAAAATCCAGCTGTATTATTCATAGCAAGTAGGTAGTAAATTTTGTTTTGATCTGATTTCCCCAAAACCATGTCTTTCAGGAAATATTAATGATTTAAAAAAAAAAAAAAAAAAAGAAGAGGTTAATAGTGTCCTCAATTTCTTTTGCACATTGAAATTAAATAGTGGCTAGAAAGTGACCATTTCAAATTATAACTGAAAACTGCATTTTTATTAAATGTGAAAACATGTACCCAAGAAAACCTTTATACATTTTTATGGCAAGTTTTCCCATTACATGAGAGGCTTTCTTACATATTTTAACCTTAACATAGAACAGTGACCAAACAGAAGTTTGGACTAGAATTGCAAAGCTGTTAGCTATGTTGAGGGAACTATGGCTACACAATTGAGAACAAGATGGAAGGACAAGTTCACAGATGTAGCTCATGTAGTAGTGAACAATGCTCTAATAAAATAAGAAACAGAAGAAAGCCAAATCTGTTCTGCATATCAGTACTAGATACATAAGCATGCTCCTGCATTGGTAAAATCTTAAAAATAAAGTCTGTTTAGGGAGGATGCAATTTGAGTTTCTAGATTGTCCACGCTCAAGCATGGTTTCAGCATATTAGCAGTCCCACTTTCTTGAAGGATACTACTTTATTCTTAAATCTGTTTAACTATGTCTAGGGTTTATTTCAAACAAAAGTTTATGTGTTTGCAGGACCAGAGTTTTAATGTGCTGAACAGATGATCCATTTATTTTCTCTAAATTTGTTACTAGAATTTGTTTCCAAGATAGCAGCACTGGCAGAAAATTTGCATGCACTCAAAGCAGTATTTTAGATGAAGGGTTTTTTCTTGTGTTTCAGGTTGAAACATCATTTTGGTAATTTCATCAGACCCTCTGTATTTTGCTCTATTTACTCAGTTTATATATCTGCCAAATAATGTCACCCCTCAGATACTTCACGTATTTCACTCAGAGCAGGGTGAAATCCTATCAAAAAACAAACAAACAAACAAACAAACCAAAAAAAGACCTTGTATGAGTGGTTT
>NW_008601728.1:3409-18278 GCF_000691845.1 Merops nubicus
AGGACAAATGGCATGAGCAGCAGCTTATAGGACTGAGCCAATAATGTCTGGAAAGTAAAGGAAGTGGCACATACTAAAGTTTTATAGTTGTTTTGTATCATTAAATCCTGACTCCTTAGTGTGACCAGTTTGGAGAGAAATGAGCTGTCACTTTATAAAGAGTGTTTGGGGTTTTGTTTGAAAGATGTGCTTTGTCAGGATTTCCACCCTTAGGCCCCAACCAAACCCAAGGGTGTTTGGGATGGGAGCCATGGTTATATCATCACCTAGTGAATTAAGGAAAAATAAATTTACCTGTACTGATCTTTTATTTGATATCATTAAGCTCTATTTTACATTCTCCAAATGCAAATGTGTAGGGTCATATCTTGAATAATTCAGTGCATATTTAGCAACCACCACAACAAAGAATCAGCTGACTAGGAAAAGGAGAAGCACTTAAAAATAATTAACTGTTCTGAAAAATAGAAAATGGTGCAATGTCCATCAGCTGAAAATTCATTTTGACTGGTAAAGGGGAAAAAAGAATAAAATGTTCAACACTGAATATTGTAACAGCTGGTCCCTCATTAAATTACTCATCTAATTCCAAATCATCTTTACATGCAGTATTTCATTTGCTAGCCACAGAACAGAACAAAATTCAAATGATTTTTAGCCACTTCAAAACGCTGTCCTTTGGATGCATGAATTGCTATCCATAAAGAAGCAAGATTCTATTCCTATTCATGTCTTACTAAATTGAATTATTTAAAATAAATAATTAGCCTACTTATTTGTTATTGTGTATTCACATTGCAGGGGAAAGCAACAGCTGGATGTCTTGGGACATGCAGCATTTAATCCTATATTAAGAGAAGCAGGCTGGTAAGGATTCCAAATAAAAAGTGTTGAATGTGGGCTCAGCCTCAGGCTGATGGACGACCCTCTGATCTGGGGACTGCCACTCTGACACCTCAGAGTCAAGCTGAGGTGCGTCCATGTCACTGGGCAACACAGAGGGTGTCAAAGGCTCAACTCGAGGTTATTGCCACGTTTTTCACATGCACCAACTCACTCTGCAGTGGAAGGGAGGAACATGGAGTGGTGCTGCAGTTCTTCCTCATGCTCAGGCAATTAAGAAAATAATGGAACTTGTACATGCAAATATCCAGGTATTTTTTTAATACACATGTCAGGCCACATGCTTTTTATGTGATTCATAGAGCTCCCTCCTCACCCTAAACCCTGTTCTTGCCTATACAAGACTTAGGCATGGAGATAAAATCTGGGCTACATAGAGATAAAAACCTGTGTATGAAAACTCCTTTTTACAAGTTATGCAGCAGGTAAAATACTGTTTTCACTTTGAAATTCATAAGTGAATCCTAATTTCAGCTGATTTCTACAAGGCTGAAATATTTCTCAGGATTCTCATGGTATGAGAGATCCATTACTCCCTTCTTCTGCTGCTCCAAAATTTCATCCCTTCATCTGTTTTTAAAAAAAGCCTTACTTTAACCTTAACCTTGCCTGAAAGACCCATTTACAGATTAATGACCTATTTATTTCTACATTAAAGAGAGAAATCTATCTAAAAACCCAATATGGAAAAACTATCCTGCACCATTTAAAATAAGTCTTCCAGAGCTGGACAAACTCTGACATTATCAATAATGCTGCTGCATAAGGACAGACAGAAACAGCAGGTACATTACACACTGTTATCTAGTGCATTAGAAATGTAAGCAGGAGTAAAAAGTCAGTGCTTGGAAGCAGCTTTTCTTTCCACATTAGTACTCTAGATACAATGAAAATCCTACAAGGATTTGTAAGCAAAAGAAAGAAAACAGATGAACAAGCAAAAAATGTCTACATGTATATTAAAAAAACCCGTGAAGGGATACTTTTAACTTTAAAGCTGAGTATTTAGTAGATAAGCTTGTTTTCTAATGGTTCAGCTGCAGAACATACGTATGGTTATTACCTGATCTTACCAACGCACGTGCAAGTAACTTTACTCCTGTACATAAGCACAGGAATGTAACCATTCCCTACAGAAAGCAAGATTATTAGGTTTCCTTACATCTAATTAAAATCCTAACAATAAGATGTGCAGTCTGTATTCAAGCAGATCCTCCACATCTAAGATTTTGCAAGCTTGCACATCATTTATTTCACCTGACTGCGGGGCTATGAAGGTATGTGAAGTGCTGGACATACCTGCCAACTCGAAATGTCAGGGCACAGAATGACAGGCTATGAGAAGTGGGGCCTGAGCCTGCTCACTTTGAAGCCAGGAATGTATTTACCAAGATTAATGCTGGAGGATCAATGCAACAATGCTTAATGATATAAATGTTCTGGAAAAGAAATGGAAAGGGGAAACAAAGATTGTATAGAAAGGAGTTTGAAAACACTACAGAAGAAAAGTTATGTGCCTGAAAGGATGTTATGCTCTTGTATATAAATTAGGATAAGATTTTTGATAATACTACTCAGTATGTGTTGGCAGTTCCATTTAAGAACAGGTTTAATTTCAAGGTCAGACTTTCATCCTTAACAGGTGCCTATAAGCTACAATATTACAGATAATGCCAAATTCAGAAAGAAAAAAAAAATGCAAGTCTGATTAATACTAAGCCCCAATTCTAGTTAATTTTGCCACAGTATGAAGCTTCAGTGGCAGCAGGTACTCTGTCTTTTATGAGAGCCCTCAGTGATGCCACCACGGGCAGCTCTTGCATGGCCACAGGACACACTGCTTGCCCACAGGAGCCCCAGCATAGCATGGGACAGTACAGGGGGTTCTCCTGAAGATACAGAACAGACCCCAGATGCACTTAACAGTTTAAGAGCTCACTTCAGGGCACACTCACCTGGTGTGTGAATGGGCTTTGGCACTTGATGCACAGTGCGGACATATCCAGCTGTCTTAGTCCAGTGACATCACCTGACTGAACCTGGGCAGAGAAGAAGCCTACAGTCCTTAGAAGGCTACCCAGGCTACCCAGGATAACATAGATGTCAAATGCAGGCTGCAAGGATGCCTGGGCTCTGCAATGCTTATGGGAGAAGCTGGGGTGCACTGGGACACAGCCACTGAAACCAGAGATACTAGTGACAACAGCAAAGGGTCTGAGGAAATTAGTTCTGGTTGTGTGGGTTCGTAATTCAAATCAATAGTAGGGGCTGCTAGTGTCTTTTGAGACAGCAACAGAGATAAGGACATGACAGTAACCTTCATGCTCACTAGGAATAAAGTCCACAAAACCCATATAATGACTATCTAGTTTATGTTTACAACTAATTATAGTAGTTATTATTACTAAAAAGAAATGCTACAAAAGTCTTTGATATTTTAACATAATTTTAAGCCTCTAGGAGTTTCATCTTTGAATAGCCCTAACAAGAGACTAAAAAGTGTTACACTTTTTTATTTTCATATATATTATAAATATATATGCAAATAAAAATAAGTTGGGAGATTGTAGTATTCCTTACACACCCCATTATGTGCAGCCACCATCACGATAAGCCAATTACATATGCTTCTTTATCACAAATTCATGAAAAGGAATCTTTCAAGACATCATGGGCACAGTATATCTCAGAGCTGCTCCTCCTATGTGACTCTTCTATATGCAAAATCCAAGGAGGGGACATGGCTTTTTTGCCTGTGGCATGCATGTTTGCTCAGCCACTTTGTGCCCACACTGCTGATCATCAACCTCTTGATCGCTGCACAACTGAAAACTTTTGTTTTCTTGGGGGAGCTGGAAGCCATTAGAAACTAAATGTACCATCAACATGGTGTTAGAGCTGTGCCTGAAGAGACATGGGATTGCTTCCAGAAACATCTCCTTAAGACCATATGCCTTTTCTCCATTCTATGCCCAGCTTTCATGTCTAATAGGCTGACCTCTTTATAAAATGGCCCTGACCTTTGCTCCTCTTCTGTTCATGGGAAAAGGTAAGACTCTCAAAAGGCTAGTAGTCATAAAAAGTTTACTACACACATTTTGGCTCAAAAAAAAAAGAAAAAAAAAAAAAGATTGCTTACTGGAAAGTTTTGAGGGAATTAATTCTGATAGACATAGTGAAAAATACACACCCAAGTATCAGGGTGATTTTCTGAATGGGCTTGGGAAATACTGCTTGTAAGTAGGACCATGGATTGTTATGATTTGGCTGAGAATCTCTGAAAATGGGAAACGTAACTGAAAATTATTAGAAAAGGTTTTGGTGATACGGACTCTACTGTTCCACTAACTACCACCCATACAGAAGATCATGCTAAATAGAAAACTCATTTCCAAGGGCAGAAGAAGCCCTAACACTTTATTGCTAGTTTCTATAGCAATTGGAGCTCACTTACAGTAACCTTATAGTACTCTATATAAACTGAGAAGCTTCTATCAAATTCAGGCTTCCATTTAAAATAGATATTGCAGATATTAGGCTTCAATTAAAGAAGAAAAATAACCTTCAGTGCTTCTTTTTTTAAAGGCAAAGTATAAAAAAAATCCCCAAACTATTTGAAAATTATTAAATTTCTCCAAAAAATTAAGATGAGCTTTCTTCTATTTCTTGAGACAGTACAGTTTGTGATTCACAGGGTAACTGGTATCAAACACAAGTTAATGAAAGCTCTTATAAGCAATTTTATTCCTATCCATGATGGCAGACATTTACAAAATCAGAAGAATTTATCATTTGAGTTCACCTTAAAAAATAACTTATAAAGCAGTGATATATGCAACATAAAACAGTTCAGGAGGGGAGAGGGAAAGCAAATTTTAATAATTAAAATGTAAACGTGGAAAAAAAAAAATGGAATAAAAGTCCCTACTTCTCAATTCTACTTAAGATGGCATGGGATAATATTTTACAATGTCCTGCGGGCTATATATGTATGTGTGTATTTCTATATCACACACATACATATACATTAACCCACACATGTACATACACAGATAATTGTTTGCAGTTCCATCTTGGGCAGTTCTGTTACGCCACTCTTTACAGTTGTCTCAATCATGTTTGGGACCCACTTTCTTGACAAAACAGGGGAGATGGCAGGAAAAAAAAATGGTGGGTCTGATTGTGTCTGAGATCCTTTTGTTAAACTGTACACTGGGACGAATAATTTTCTTCTGCAGTAGCTCTCTGAAGAGGGCCAACTCACTGTGGTCTTCATGGCGAGACTTGTTAACGGATCACACACTCATTGTCATGCTAGGGGAGTACTGAAAAAAGAGGAATCCACATTTTAACAACCATTCCGTGTCCCCAGTTAAGGAAAACTTCTCTGGACCACAACAATGAGTTCAACACACTCTTTGAGCTTCCTCCTACATTTGTACTGCAGCCTGTACTAAAGCTGTAGTTCAATTTGTGGTATCATAACTTCTGTTACGCTTGTCTCATAATGCAAAAATGCAGCTACTGCTGATAAAGCCAACTCCCTTGAAGACACTTTTGGTGTTACCTGGGTAGTGTGATGAATCAACACTTCACTGATGCTCTCCACACCTTTTCCTGGTCAGTGTTGGCTACTGGGGTGATTTAGCCAGGCAGGTGGCTAGTCTCAAACAGACCAGCTGTGTTCATGGGTAGCTGAACCACATATATATTTTGGGGAGTTTTTTATTATGTTATGGGAGAAAGGAATAAAGATATGTATGACTGGAATTAAACTAGGCTTTTGGTCTGTATTATTGTATGTTATCAGTTTTAGGAAGTAGGCTGAATCAATGGATATTCTCCTTCATATGCACCAAATATTCAATCACATTACATTATTACTGTAACACAAATTGAACTGCAGCCCTTACACAAGCTACAGCTGCCCTCAAGTTAGCAGTACTTCATTACAATAATCAATGGGACATCACAATGCCTAGAAGTACACATCTATATGCTCAATTTGTTTCTAAATTGAAAATTATGGACTGCAGAAACCCTTAATTTGGCCCAAAATCTTCTAAGTAGAGGAAAATGTTCAAATGGAAGAAGTATTAGCATTACGAAAACTGACAGAAGAAAGAGAAAGACAAATTTGCCCTTGCAAAAACTGATATGCTGTAAAAATCCTGCCAAAGTTAGCTTCAAGCTGTCCACTTCCAAGTGTCCAAGCGTATTAGAGAAAGCATTTTGGGTGAGTCTTCCCTGTCTTGTAAACTACACAGAATGGACTACTTGCAAAAGTCTGTTTCTTCCCTTGTCATGTCTCTGATAGTTTGCCTGCTTCAGGGCTTACTCCCAAAATGTCCTGCTGAGCAGTCCTACTGCTGGCCAGCAAAGCTAGTAAGATCATGCTTATCTTTATCCAAAGTCAGGGGCCAACTCAAATGCTTAACACAAAGTATCTGCTCAAGTGATTTCCTGTATCTGGACCAAAGTACCTGGGTAATCACTTTGATCAAGGAATCTAAAGTTTTATCTAAAGATGTTTGTGATTTTTAACTTACTAGTACCTAAGCACTGTTCCCCAGCCCAAATGAACACTTCTGGTGAACTGAACAGCAAATTTCCCTGAGAAAGGACTTCATAATAATGCTTACTCTAAGCAGACAAATGATGAAATATGAATCAGAAGGCAAGACAGTTCCCAAGTACTACAATGTGACCTGTGTCAGAGAGGAACCGGTACCTAGACGTAGACTAGAGTGCACGTGGCTTGTATAACATGTGCCTTGTAGGCACACATCTCATGTAAAATGGGTCCCACATTCTTCCAGGTAGGGAAACAACACCCAGGAGCATCTAGAATCCAGTGCCTGATAAAACTGATTTTGAGCACAACTGATGTCCTTCTTTTCATGACCTAAGTTTGGTGAACTGGCCTGCCTGCACTCAGTACAAGCAACATATGCCAAATTGAGAGTCAAAGATTATCATCACCAAGGACTACATTTAATGCAGGTTCTGTGGTTACTGTTTTTTTGGCAGATATTGAAACATCACTCTTTTGGGGTTGTACAAACCATTTTTCTCTAATACTCTACACAATCTGAACATGTGCCTTCCTTATGAAGACACCAGCAGCTAACATGCAGAAACCGTTCCTTTTCACTGGTCAGAGATAAACCCCCAAAGCCCCAAACTCTGATTCCCATGAAATTTAGCATGCAATTTGACTGTTTTGTGATCTAGTAGAATGTTTGTTCATTCGTCATAGTTTCTGAGCCAAAGTTCACCACTGGCATAGTTAATGAAGTTGCACTCACTTCTGGCAGCAGTGATTTCCAATAAGAATAGAAGTGTTGAAGTCACTCAGCACTTCTGAAAAATCAGGCCACTCCTATTTAGGAACCTAAATGTGGATTTAGAAACCCAGCTTCAGGCACATGAGCATGAAAATACTGTAGTCTTGATTTGTAAGGTATTATACATCACGTTTTGCTGCCTCAAGTGTTCTCCATTTTAAAACAGCATCGCCTGTCCCAGAATGAACACTAGAGGGAACCTTTGCCTTTGCTGGCTCTGACAGCACACTGCAGTCTTTGCAAAAACGCTATCTACTGGTGCTCTTATTACACACTTCAGTGTGAATCCTGTTCTCAAAGACATTGCCTGCAAAACACATTGTTCAGGAGTCAAAGGTTGGGCAACCACACATTGAAACACTCAGAGGTAATGATCTGTCAACGAGGTGTATTTAGGCTGCTTGGATATTGCCTGACAAATGCCTGTTGTGCATTACTGAATATGTTCAGCATATTTATTACTGCCTGACAGATCTAACTTTCATTGACAACTAACCTCTTAATCTAGAAAAGGAGTTTCTGCAGTGAATTTACACCTCCCACATTTGCCAGTTTCACTTCTAACGCTCTTTTGCACATGTTTTTTGTCAAATCAATACTATAATTTTAGAAGTTAACGAAAAGCACACAAGGCACAGTACTGCATTACAAATACACTAGAAAACTCTTTGTTCTTCCTGGTGTTTTTCTTTTTTTAAAAAACAAAATGACAGAGATAAAAGTTCACAAAAACATTAGGTAAAGAAATACTTACGCTCTCACTCTGAAAAGGGTTTAGGAAGTTTCCACCCATCTCACCATCATCCCTTGGAGTGCCAGGCTGATTACTCATGCTCATATTACTGGGAGAGTTCTGTTAAGTAAGATTTTAAAATACAGAGTAAGTGTTGAAGAGTTAAACTCATTTCCCAGCTCCAGCAAGTGTGCCCAAGGCACACTTCACACAATACTGCAGCGCACTAACATACACTGTGCAATGCACTGAGATTTTCAAAGATGAAGCATAACTCTGTGCAGAGTTATGCATGATTCAGTCACCAATGTTAGCCTGTAAAGCAATGTTTTCTTCCCTGAAGCAAGAATTATTTACCTGTAATTCTTGTTTTCAGGTTATAGCCAGCACCTGCTCCTACTGAAGCCAGGAAAAGCTATAAATGGCTGCAGCAGGTATAGGAGGTAGCTCTGCCACTATACTAAATCACATGGTCAAATTCAATGATGACTTGGAGTGTTTGCCTTGACATATGTGACTTATGTACTTAAAGGCAGACATACAGTTGGACCTGGTCTGCACAGACTTTTGCCAAGGCCCGTGCCTGGGGTCATCGTTCAGAATGTTCACAGCTTACTGAAATACCTTTTTTTTTTTTTACAGAAATGCACAACCACCTCTGCAGTGTTCAGAAAACGCTTTCAAGCTTGAGTATTTAAAGGAAGGGTGAAATGGAGTAATTGTCACAGAAATTATTCTGAGTCAATAGCTAATAGATGATCATTGTAGGCACTGTAATTAGTTTGGCGTTTTTACAAAGTTGATTTGCAGTACCCTACCATGCCTGGAGAATGGGCAATTCTCTTTCCTCCACTGCTAAGACTCCTACTTACAGAGGATTTGTGATGGAAAAGGAGCAGTCCAGGAAAGGGGGAAGTCATGAACTTCATTATGAAACATTTATGTCTGTCACAGTTCTTCCCCTTCCTTTTCTTTTATCCAGGAAGAATGAAATATTAGTATTGAGATTTTACTTATACAAATGCAAATTTAGTATGTCACAATGAATTAAACAGAAACAGAGTGCAGTCAATGGGCAAGCTAATAAAATGCAACTCCAAGTAGTGATCTTGATCAAAGTGACCAAATCATAATGGCTGTCAGAATCCTAAGTCAATCTGTTGTCTTTTTCTTATGTTATTCTCAATTACAATCCTGGCACAGCATGTCTGTCAGCAGAGATTTAAAGGAAAAAAACAACTCTGGTGTTCTGCACTTTGAAAATATCTCCATGCAGCCTTCATTTAGTTTAATGAAATTTGCAATAGGTCAAACTTTGACAAATTTGAAACATAAAAAAAAACAGAGAGAAAGTTGCCGTAATTTCTTGGCACCTTCCTCAGAACTACAAAGGCTATCTATCCTACCCTGGCACTTTAAAGACATACAGTGGAGTGCTCACTTTACAGAAAATGGAATGAGATAGCTATGACTTCTAGTTCCCCTTCACACCATACTTCTTCATGCTTCTCATTGTAGTCATTAAGTCCCAAGTTGACCACTGTCCATAGCTTAAATATTACAACATATTCCACTGTTACACAGATCTACTTCATCTCCACAGAGAACAAAAAGCGTTGTTCTCAGCTTCACCAAAACCCACAAATTAAACCACCTGCTTTTTGCTGTTACATTAGCAGACTGGTACACCCAACTGCTGTGCATACTGTTCACTTTGTGATGTGTTTTGTGTCATTAGTGAATGGCTGCTGTCAAGTTTTCACTATATTCTCTTGAGGCAAGATCACCATTCTAACTCTGAATGGCCAAGTATCTATATGGGTTCAGCTCTGTGCATTTATTTTCAGTTACTGATTAAATATTAATTACTTACATGCATGCATAACTTTTTATTAGCATCTGAAATTTCCCTTGTTTTCTTCAGTCTAGTTCACTACTTCTGAAACTGTGATCCTCAGAACTCCAGGAATCACTGGACAACATGTCCATCAAAGAAAAGACTAACTAGTTGGGTTAACATCAGAGAATTAAGTTTGCTGTTCAGTGAAGGTAGTATACCAAATATTTAGCAATCCACAGCTTGAAAGAGGTTGCAAACTATTGCTTTAGTTCAACCACAGCTACTGTACCATAAGCAGGAATTAATTCAGAGAAGTCCTATTGCCTATTTTATCCAGGAGGTCATACTACACAATCTAATCAGTCCATTCTGACCTTAAAGTCTATGAGTATAAAGTTTAAAATCCACTAAGACCCTGTCACATTTATTTCATATAATGCTCCCACACTTTTCTTCATTCTGGGGGGATTTATCCCTACTTTATCTTGCTCTGTGTGGCATGAAGCTTTGAAATTCTGCAGTCGCTACAGTATGCCAACCCCAAAGGTTCAAATTCCTGACATAAGCACTTTTATAGTAACTCCCCTGAGCTGCTTTTATGGTCAGTATGGGGTCTAGCATTGTAGCACTAACTGTGTTTTCCCAGAGCAAGTAGGTCTTTGATGCCAGCACAAATTCCATGGGCACTGCAGAAAACACTGGTTATTAATGTTTATTTAATATCCATAATTTCAGTTCATTTACTTCCACCATCACAATCTAATTCATAAGAACTTCATGTTTTGCCCTTCAGCCAGTTAAATTAAAATCTCTAGAAAATGTAGCTCTGAATTGTATGAGCTGTACTGATTCTCCTAAGACTGGATTAATTTTCTGCATCTCCTGGGAACTGATAATCTGCTCCTCTAACACGTATTTTACTCCACTGAAGTCCTGTGCCTGGACTGGAGCATCACACACCCCAAACCATGTTAACTTCAGTGAATGACTTCCACCACTGGAAATCTACTTTGTGAAAAAGCCAACTGCAAGACTAGCCAGTGACGTATGCAGGGAGACTGTTGCCTCAGCAAGAACAATCCTGGTAACTGTGTACAAAATTGGAAGGCAGCCACATAATGATTTTGTATGCATCAGCTCCAGAAATCTAGTATTTCTTGCAAGCAGAACTTTTCCATTCAAGTTTCAAGATCATTATGTACTGTTACCTGCCCCAAATTACCAGTGCTACCCACGCACTTCCAATACTACCAATGAAGGCTGCGTATTGGGCAGTGCTACTCAGGAAAAGATATAAAGGTGTTACAGGACAACTCTGTTCCTTTCAAAGTTAGCAGCATTATTCTTTTAGTCGTTTGAAAAATAGATGCTCCAAATGCAATTTCGCCGAGTTGTTTATTGAGGTTAATAGATTACTGGACTTCAGGGTGAATTTTTGGATCCAAATTTTCAGAACTCCTGATACTTGTTTTAGGCCATATACTGATACTTATTACTAGTGAGTTGAATACAGGCTTTAAAAAATAATCCTGTGGTGAGCTAATGGAAATGTTTTGCATTTTTCCTTAAAAAAATGCTGCAGTTTGCAATAAAAATATTGAAGAAAAAGGCACACTGATTTTAAAAGTGCTGTATGTTTATTATCTCATCGGAGGGTTTTACTGAATCCACCACTGCACAGCTAAGGCAACATGGTCATTTCAATCCATCATTTGACTCTTTGCAGAGCCTGAAAATGTTATAGATCTTAAAAATGTAGAAAAAAATAGAGGACTGCTACAGACACTGCTCCCTCACAGGAGCAGCAACGGCCTTGGAAATGTATTTCTGAGGTCCTTCTCTTCAGGAAAGATACATGCTAAGCACACTTTCCAGGCTACCCCTGATGCACACCTCACCACCATAAGACCACAAACTGGGGAACTGTACATGGTCCTCCTCGGATATACAAGTACATATCACTAAGTGAAGAATGATTTCTGCCTTTTGAACACCTGGAAGTGTATTCTCAACAAATTCATGCTACAACCTTCTGTGTTAACCCACAGGAATTTAAGGCAGCATATTGTTCCCTGCTTGTTGGCATCTCACCACAGCTCCTGAGAAAAGACCTACAGCAAGGTCCCTAGCGTGACCTGGGTGTGTGCAGACCAGCCTTGGAAAGATGTGACATGGCAAAGTCTGCACTGGGAGAGGTCTAGTGACAGCATGGTGGTACTCGGTACTGGCGCAACCAAAATACACCATCAGCTGATGTGCTCAAAACAAACTCACCCGCCTTTCTTGGAAGACTGTGAAGGATTTTGCTACAAACAAATGAGTTATAAAACATGAACTGAAACTATCTCTCCACCAGCCTCTGTACTTATAGATGGAAAGCATGACAGTGCAGGGAGATTGCTGTAGTAATATATTTGTTTCAGTCAGTCATATCTGAAGATGGGGAGTACAAAACATAGGGGTTTGCAGAGGGTGGATGTATGACACTTCATCGATACCAAATAAGCTCATTAATGCCTAAGTTAATGATGGCCACATATGTAAAAGTTTTATTTTTATGGAAGAAGTGACACATTCAAGCACAGAATTATTTTTGTAGGTGCAAGACCCCTGCAGGTTACGTTCACATTCATTCCCAACTACTTAATGACTGTGATATCAAAATAGTGCTGCTTCTGAAACTACTCCTTAATCTAGCTTTTAGGAACTTATACTAATGATTAAGATATTAACATTGCCTTACAGAGGTGACAAAAGCAATCAAGCAGTGCATAAATATAAGATCCTAATGACATTTACCCAAATTTACATTTAACGAGAATTGATTATTAGAACTATATATATTTGTCTTAATGGTATGGAAGATTATAACATGATAAATCAGATTATGAACTGGATATAATTAATCACATCTATTAATACACATTATTATGTAGTAGGGAATAAGTCTGCTTACACTACCTATTGATTATATTTTAAAAAAAATTCAGATAACACAAATTCTGTCTGCTCAGCCTCCAAAGAACTGACAAGCAGAAAATGTAGATGCATAACAAAAAGCTTCCTAACAGAGACTAAATATGCTTAGAGTGAAACACTCTACAATTCTAATTATTTGATTAGATACTCACTTTGGAAATACTGTCCATGTCTCCTGAGCCTTGAATGAAAATAGACAATTATTCAGTTAGTTTTGAGCTGAAGTTAATAAGGATTTTTTTCATAGTCAATATATAGTGCAACAGAAATATTTTAAGACATAACCAATGATGTGTCATCTTACTTTTCAATGTCTCTCTTAGCAAAGGTTTACCGTCAGTACTGAATAATGTTAATCCTTTATCTGTGTACACACTGGCGCAAGAAGTGAGAAAAGAATGAAGGATGCCCATAAGAGAGAACCCAGCCCAGCTCAAGACACCGTATGTCCAACCTCCCCGTCCTCCTAGCCATGGTAGGGTGCAGGTAACGGAATTAATTTGGGGTATATCCACCTAGGGGAAATACTGCTTCAGCTTGTGAAAAGAAAAGCAAAATCCTAGCTAACTCATGAAAGTTAATATTCCTAGGTGAAAAAAGACCACTATCAACATTAAAGTCAGCTGGGAGCATTCATCAAAGTCTTTGCTCCCAGAAGCAGAAGCCTACTACTGATACTGGCGGAAATGACATCAACTTTTGAGTCATTACAAATACTGATGATGACAGTATCTTTCAGAAGAAAGCAGATGATCATCAGGACCTAAGTAACAGAAACCTACTAAAATTCAGTACAATGAGCGTATGACTATTTAAAAAGGTTTTATTAACATGCTGCAGCTTTCACTCAGGTAAAGCCAAGGATAAAGAAAATATAACTTGAGAATGGATGTATCAAGAAAAGCATTTTTAGCTGCAAGAGACAGTAAACAATTCTGGTCACCTGTTTTCAGGAAAGAAATTCTAGATGAGTACTGAATACAATACTCAATACAATCAATTGTGGGAGGAGACTGAAATAGCTTACTATACTTAGCCAGGCAAATTAAGGCTGACAAGGAATATAGTTTCTCTCTATATATACATCAGATATATAAATGTTATGAAGAGTTATTCTGTCATGGCTCAAAGGATAAATTTTGGTGTAAATCAGGAGAAGATTTCTTTCTAACCATGAGAGCTATGAAAAGATATCCAACAGAAGGGTTCTGGTCAAAGAAGTTGGAGAAGTTCAAGATGGACCTTGACCAATTTATCTATCTCATTATGAGACACAACTGCCTGCTGCAGCATGGAAATGAGTACAGCAGATCTCTCCCAGCCCTCTTCTCCTTAAAGAACTCAGGTTCCAGTTTAGATATGAAGTTACTCCTAAAAAGCAGCCAACATTAATTTGACTAAGCACTTAATCATTTTCACTAGAGAAAATAACTAACCAAATGCTAGGTACATATAAAATCCTTCAATAACTGTTTCAATTTTTTTTTTTTTTTTTTAATTTTAGCTAAGAAATAATTCTCAGGGTATAAGAACTGACAGAAAAAGATGTGATTACCTTTTACACAGCTTTCCATTTATTTGAATGTAATGCCCCTAATTATTAATTAAGGCAACAATCCATTTTAGGATTGTAATATATAAAGAAAGGTTGCAAGAACACAAGGTGTCCTTATGCAAAGCAATCTAGGATCAGGGACATGCTTTCCTAGAAAAAAAAGATCATTTTATTAGGAGGTAGATGCCTACTGCTGGATTTTGATTGTTCAGAACATGTCTGCTAAATGATGTTTGGTGGCTTAGTTTTTTTTCTCACCTTGCCATAGTCTCTTCAAACTTTTCCTTTTGCCCAAATTGTTTACACTTCCTGTCTCACAACCTCCAACTTTTGGAGGAGTGATAGATCTACACCCACCACGGCAGTATGGTACAGAGTTTAGACTGGTCCATGGCTGTGCTAGGAAGGTGACAGAGCTTTTCTTGGGGGATAGAAGCAAGGTGAACACTGGCAGCTCAGGTTCTGCCTGCCTGACTTGTACCTAGCTTGCTTGGGTTTATACTCATAAAGTA
>NW_008601728.1:18309-45196 GCF_000691845.1 Merops nubicus
TAATGCTGGTGCCCTTTGTGGGCTTCGGGCCAGCTCCCAGAAGTGAAAGAGGAGAACCTTGCTGTGGGCCAGGGGAACAGAAGAGCAAAAGATATCTCAAGTCTTTGGAGCCCAAGGTTTACCCCTGTCGTTGCCTGCATGGCCATTAGTGCAGAGAAAAGAGAAGAGTACAACACAGGAACTCTATTCAGAGACACCGGCCTGGTGTTAGGGTATGAACAGAAATAAAACCAAGGTATTAATTTACATTGTGGGTATGGAGGAAACAGGCATAAATGCATTTTATAATAGCAGTGGCTTATTTCTTGAATTCCTTTCAAGTGTCTATCGTACTTCCAGCAAAGAGTAAGAGCACAAAATTTGCTAGCAGAGTCAGTAGATGAGGCAGTGTGTGTTTTGCTCAGTAGTGCAAGGATTCTCCCCTAGGTATGAGTCCTCCAAAAATCACAGTGTCAGAAGTCACGCAGTACACTGTTCCTCCTGCCTCTGCATGCCTTAGCAAGAATCCATCCTCTCTTGGGTGCATTAAAATTGGCACCTGACTGAGGCTGCTAATGGTGATGGGAGCAATAATACTCGCACTTCACAGACGCATGTCAAAGTACAGGACAAATGAGGATGTAAAAATGTTGGGATAAAACCAGCTTAACACCTATATCAAGATATGTAATATCAATTACTTCCATGTAATTGATAAGAACATGCACCAGCATGTCACATTGACACCTTCCCAAGACTTCCAAAGTGAAAGAGAGTTATACAAAAATGTTTCTTAAGCCTTGACCTCTATGTTACTGTGATGGTATTATTTTAGATTAGTTTTCATCAACTTGATTAAAACATAATCTTACATAAATAAAATAAAGTATATTTCTTCTGTAAGTGCATGATGTGTGCCGACTCATGTGCTTAAAAAGTATATTAATACTTCTTACTGATGTATACACAACTTTTTCAGTTTGTAAGAGATTTCTACATACATAACTCAGAGGGTTAGTGATAGAAAATGGCACTAGTCATTGGAAATTCACAAAGTTTTAATATTTACTATCATTACCTAATGATCCATTCATATGATGTGAGTCCATTCCACCCAGTCCACTCATAGGTCCATCTGACCCTGGCCCCATTGGAAACTACAAAAGGATTAGACAGTAAAAACTGGTATTACTGTACAAGTTTTTTTAGATAATCTAATAAATAGAAAATATTCCTCAGAGAGGGAAAAAAAAAAAAGAAAAAATGCACAGTCCCAGCTCTGAATGCATAAGTCAAGTGAAGATCTTTCATGCAAAGACTGCAAAAACATTGTTGCTTTTGTTTATTTTTTCCCCAATGCTCTCTTTGTGATTTTTGGAAACTCTCACCTCAGTCAGCTGGAATATAATTTAGGAATAATTTTTTATATACTTCAGCACTTTGTGTATGACTTTCAAACCTGCCAGTGCTGACCTCGCTCTACTCCAATTGAAGCTACAGGGAACTTTATGATTCTCTTCAATGAGTAAGCAATTAATTAACAGCTTTCAAACCCCACCTTATCCATCCTGACAGTCAGGCTACTCCACATTAGCTTTGCAGCATGAACAGTTTCTGTCCAATTTTAGATATCAACCTTATATTTAGTGCTTCAAAAACATAAAGATATTAACATTATAGAAAAAATACTAAAATTCACTGTATAGTAATCTAGGAATATTTCAATATCTGAATTTTTAAGTTCTACTTGCCATTTTTTCAAAAAGCCCATAATATGGGTCATGATTAAATGAAATATGGTTGTAATCAGAGAAATACAATAAAACTGAAGGCATAGAGAAAGATCAAGAAGAAACAAGTTCTACCTAAGAATCCAGATTTTTGTCAGCTCTAGAACTGCTGAAATTTAGGCTAAAATATTCACAAGTTAACTAGTTCTTTAGGCAAATACCTCAACGTTGTTAACAGGTTTCATATCTTAACATTCCATGTAGATAAACAGGGAAGTTTGTTTCTTCTCAGATGCATTGATTTTATATCCTTTTCTACAGAATGGCAGGGCAACATAATACTGGGTTACCTTCAGCAATTTTCTCCTCCTTTTTCAAGGGTACTTTTTTACAACAGAAGTTTGAATCCCACAGAAATGAATGCTCAGCTGCAGGTCCTAGGATGACATCCTATCACACAGGAGTCAATTGTACTGCAGTGTGACCAATCAAGTCATCTCCAAGATCTACATGCAGAAGCTTCTATGCTCTTCTCCATGCAGTAGAATATGGTCCAATCATTATTTTGCATGTGTTGTCATTATTGATTTGGGAAACATTAAAATGTACATTAAAAAGCAACTGAAGCATCATCCACAAAAAAATGGAAGACTCAGTATTAAGGATAAGTAATGGAAACATACTGTTTGGACAAAAAAAACCCTGTATAATTTCAAGAGGTATATAACTAGGTGCATATTTACATTAGGTCTGTTGGGTCCAGGTGGTACTGCATTCATTAAAGTGTACATGTTGTCTCCAGAGTTGGTTGAATCTGTAATAAGAGATTATTTTAAGTGCTAATATATACCTTTCAATAAAACCACTACTCTAATACATTTCCTGTCATTTCGTTCACATTATTTCTGTGCCTGAATCACTGATACACAGTGGCAATATAATGGAAGATTTCATTCCCTTTCTATCTATTGCTACCACTGAACAGAGCTATGAAAAGAAGTAATTCAACGGCCCCTAAGTGACTACTTCTAGACTCTAGTTTTATGCATGACTATTAAAAGGTTTATAAATCACCAAGTATCTGTAACTATTTAATCCCATAAACCCTTTTGTTCTAGAGTTTGAAATTACTTCACTCATCTTCAATATTCTCTATAAAACAGGAGTTTCTTTTCAATACTTCCTGTAAGTCGTTTTCTGTCTGTAATAAATGATAAATAACTTCTCATTATACAGACTGCAAGTTAGCATTCCACAGTAAATTTTTTTATTCTCATCCATGTCAGTCAATTTTATTTTGGATACATCTAACTAGTCAGTGGAACACTATGCAAAGATTGTCATTCCAAGGTTAGCTTTAGCTGATGTATCTTAACAGCATAGTGTAGTGCAATGCTTAATAAAAACCCAACAAACCAAACCTGAGTCCAAAACCATCCTGGCATAGAGTGGTTCTTAACCTTATAAGTTCTGCCAAGAGTTTCACTCGGCCTTGCCAGACATTAACACAGCTATGTTGTGTCTCAGCCCTTTTCCTCCAATCAGTGCACATGAACTTTCACATGGAGCACCTCCAGAGCTGAAACTCAGGAGTCAACTCAGGTAACTGCTCTGGCTGAACTTAAGAAATTAATGCCTAAGAACCATTAGTAGATGGAAACTACTCATTCTGATCTCTATTTCCATTGCTAACACACGCAAACTCTTAACACATTTCATCAATATGTGTATGGAAGAGAAGGCAATACATGCAGCAGATAGTAGACAAAACAGGCAAAAACCTTTCCCCAGGGAACATGGCAAGAGATAGAACATGTAATGAAAAGGTTTACCGAGACGAGAATGACCTAAGGAAAGCCTAAACACATCCCTAAGGGGACAGCATGATTTAGAAAAATACAGGCAACTCTGGAAAATCAGCACCTCTATAGTATCTCCAAAAAGAATAAAGAATAGCTTACTGTTTTCTGTCTAGTGACCCTCCAAAGACCATTCCACCTCATTGAACCAGAGTCTCAAGATTAAACAGAGAAAACCCACTGCTGAGCTGCAATTCCTTTTCCAGGATGAGGTGGTGGGGGAATTTTGAGAAGGAGTAGTAAAATTGAGAAAGCCAAGACCACTGAAACATGTTGGAACTAGGAATGCAGCCTCACTTCCTGCAAGAATGTATGTGTACGTACACTGGAAAGTTAAAATCAAGACTTTTGTCTATTCCTTAATTTTTCAGAAACAGTTTTCTAAGCATTAATTTGCCTTGGTGAGTAAATAATTCCATTATGTACAGAGTACTATGCATCACCAGAACATTCAAATATACTGTTTGAGGAAGAGGGGACAAAAATGCTTTTAGCTTAAAGTTATCAAAGTAAAATTAGGATATAAAAAGTTATTTCTAATGTCCGATGAAGTAGGCAAAAAGTTCTTCAGACACTTTTTGCAACATGCGTCCTCATCTCTCCCTGTGTTCTGCTGGCTCATGTGAAAATAAGGGCTGGTTGGGCCATGGGAACCCTCTGAGCTGGTTTGTCTCAGAGGCAAGCAAATACCTTTGCAAAATTCTCAGGTGGCCAATTTCTAAGTGTTTTCAGACTTTGGAAAACAGAGTCGCAAAACATCTTTGAGTCTCTTAACTGAGAAAGGGAACAAGTATCAGCAGAAGCTTTATTTGAGCTACACACAGAGAGCCTAATGTGCCAGAATTTTTAAAGTGCAGGCTGTCTGTATGTTTATTTTACATTAAAGGAGACTCTAATTTTAAATGCCAGCTTGCACTAATTATTTTTTCCCCTAATGGTATAAACAAGGAAGCCCTATGCTTTAAGTTTCATTTTGATTTATTAGTTCTGCATTCCAGAATTGCATTTAATGAAGATATTATATTGGTGCAAGAAATTTTCATGGCCAGCTAGGACATTCCCCTACCCTCTTGCTGTAAAGGACACCAAGAACTCGTAGGATACACGTGAGGATGCTGTAACACCACTAAGGTGAACAGGTCCCTCTTAGCTGGTGAAATTAAGTTACAAAGGCAGACACTGGCCAAAAGAAGTAGCTATTGATTACTGGTTTACACTAGAGGTAAGTAGTTTCATTTTGGCAGATTACCAGTTATGTCCATGAGGTGGGACAGCATCCTCCACACCCTACAGTTCTACCTTCATACCAGAATCTTTGCAGAACGTCAATGGAGAGAAATATTTACATCTCTTTAAGCTTAGAGAAGCTAGCTAGCCATCCTGAATCCTCCCATCCCTCATCCTTTTTTCCTCAAAACTTAGTAGGAATGTGACAAATATTTTGCATGGCCAAAATCTCTGTGTGGTCCAAGTTGCAAGATATAGACTATGTCACTTAAGGAAATGATAAGGCAGTTGAGGATTGAGGAAAAGATCACTCGTAGGGCATGCCTATGGCTCCTCTGGGACCTTACTCCTGCCCTGCAAGAGAGAGGAGACCAACCTGTCTAGCATGGCCCTGCTGTTCAGTCAGATGACAAAGCCATGGGATGCAGCACAGTGCTCAAGAGCCAAATCTTGCTCAGGTCTATCCCGTAGGATAGCACAGGGAAGTTTCACCAGAGTTCTCCTGATATCCTAACTTGGGGAATTGTTTCAAAGAACATCAGCAAAGGCAAATAAAGACCGTACCTTCTTTCAGTTTTAACTTGCTATTGCTGGAATCGTGCAAGAAAAGATGGGCTCAAAAGCCAGAGCAATTAATTGCTCTGGACTGCAGAGATACAAAGCACTGTACCTCTGCAACATAGCAGGATGAGAAAGAGAATAAAAGGTCAGGAAAAAAACCTGATGCAGAAAGTATAAAACCAGTAATGTGACGTTATCTTATTCTTTATGAAAATTAAAGTCTGAAAAATATTGGTGTACTTCCTAAAATCCCCTATAATTATGTTTTATTATTTCCAAGTGCATTTCAGTACCTGCAGGACTAGGCATGATAGGTGTTCCTGGTGGCCCTCCACCTCCTGGAGGACCCTAGAGAGAACAGAATATGTCAGTTAGCATGAAAGGAAAAAAAATACTACAGTGAAAAATGAATGCAATACAAATTAAAAAAAAAATAAATCACAAATGTCATGAGTTACTCTGGTAAAACATGCACATTTTCTGATAAGCTAGCAAAACAGCTCATCACAGATTAGGACAAGGTAATTGGTCATCAAGTTCTGGCACACACTTCTGATGTACGCAGGTATACAGACCCAAGAATACCCATTAGTCATTAACTCTGTGTCATGCTGTGAGTCAGACAAGAGAAATTCTTGGAACAGGTCCTAAGACAATTATATTTAATTCCCCTCAATCTACTTTTATTACCCCTGTTTTTTCAGCTGGCATTTCTGATTTGTTGTACTCTGTTCACAGCAAATGGTAGAGTAACCCAGGCTTGCTAAGCACAAAACAAAGGGGTGTCCTCTGGGGGCAGAAGAGCCTAATCACCTTAAGGAAGCTTTCTTTTTTAGGCAGACTTGGTATCTTGATGTCATAGGCATCTTAATTCTTACTCTATAATATCCTACAATTTTTCTAAAATAACGTTTGTTCTCAATTAATGCTGAGTACAATCACATCACTGGGTTTGACAAATTCAAGATAAAAGACAACCAACCACAACCCATCAAGGAACATCTACTTTCTTATTTTCAGGGATTTTTGTGTTACAAACCTGTTGGTGACTAAGAAATGCACATAAACTGCTTTCATTGTTAAACAAGCCTTTTAAGGTTCTCTTAGAATTTGTCCAAGAATTTTATTTTGAACATCTTAATCATTTAGTAAGATGAGTCATAACTTCTTGTTTCCCGTGTTTGTGGATTCACTAATGTTTTTAAGTACCATGAAAAATTTCCAATTTCCAGTTTGATAAAAACCATCTCTGTCAACAGAAGTCAATAAGTGTTGACTTTGCATAATAACAATGATAATAATAATAATCACCAGCAACAGATGATTGTTTTAATTGCCACACAATGACAATATTTTTATCTCTCTTGTTACATTTTAAAGTGGCAGATACACTGTTCCAGACAGGAATGTTTTTTTTTCAATGGCACTGAATATGAAGGTTTGGTTACTCCTGTGTGCTTACAAGGGCATTGCTGGGATTTGCTATAATACACCGAGGTACTTTGAAGGGAGGTGGAGAAGTCTTGGATTTAAAACAATAGACACTGTTTCTCGATGGCCTACTTAAAATGGCATTTCTTACAAACCATTTAGCAATAATACACTAGCAAACACTATTCTCAGACAATCAAGCTCAGTAACACATCAGCCTTCTGATTGATGCCGCTCCTCCGTGTGTTTGCACGTGTGAAATACTTGCAGGGGAAGTGTCTCTGTCTGCCAGCCAGGGATCAACTCCCAGTTAATTGTAGATGAAACAGAAATCTTTCACCCACAAGCAGCAGCACATTCCTGCAGACAGTCAAGATACATACAGCTCTCTATGCCCTTATATGTAATCCCACCTAGCAGCTGTAGTAGGATCTGTAGTAGTATATGTAATTACCTTGTGCTTCCCCTTGCTTGTGACCTAAGCAAGGTCACTGAGCATCTTTCATTAAGTGTGCTAGAACAAAGGCTTGCTCCACCATGAAACTATACATCAGCTTACGAAAAATCAAGGCATAATCACAACTTCATTTCATACTGCCTGCAGCCACACAGATTTTTTTTCCCCCTCACAAATTACAACCAAATCAGAAAAGCCTGTGTTAGGATCAGGCTTGCCAAAAATGTCTGAAAGGCCTATTCAGCATCCAGCAATGAAAATGAGAAGTTTCCCCATTGCTGCTGCAGAGTTACAGACTTCACACTCACAAGAGACCTTCAGATCATATATATGACCCTCTAGGCATCACATACTATGACTTTTTGTCCACATACTTGTGCACTAAGCTCACTGATTTTTTTTAGGTTTATATATATTTTTCAGCGTCACAAAAAGAGGTGCAGAAACCATTAACTGGTCATTTATTAGAAAAGTTACTTATCTTCATTGCTAACTTTTACATCTTATTTAAAATTTGCATTTTCTCTCACTGTTTGTGTACTTCTCTTAGGAAGACTTAGAAAATAGTATCCACTATTTTCACCTTGGGAATATATTAATATGTAATGGAATTATTTCTCAAAAATTGTCTAATAAACTAATCAGATTAAGCTCTCAAAGAGTGTTGTTCCAGATCACATGCCCTTTGGCTAAAAAAGGCCAATCTTGCATCTTGGAATGTACATGCAACATCCCAGCACCAATCTCAGTGTTGTCACTGAATAAGGTAAAACCACCTCTTTACTCCTACTCTATCTATGCACTGAAATATGGTGATGCCCTCTTTTGTCCAAGTCGTTTATCCTGGTTGACTTTTGGCTAGATGTGACTACACCAACAGAGTCTGATACTACAAACTGCATTTTATTTAGATTTCTTCTCTATAATAATGTTCTATACTGTTTGCTTTTCTAGTTTCTCAGGACTTCATAAGTTTAAAAAAATGAGACTATGAAGTCAAATATTAAAAAATCGTATAAAATCTGCAACAATAATTGTTCACCAATGTCTAGAGTAAAACAACAAAGGTTCTTCCCAGCAGAGAGAAATTTATGAAGCTCTGCATGGAAAGAACTAGTTTGGAAATCACTGTTTCCTCTGAACGTGGCAAAACAAGTAATACAGTTATACACACTTTTGAGAATCATAACCTTTTCCACAGCTAATTGCCTAAATAAAGGACAAAAGCAACTGCTCCTTTCTAAGCAAAACAATCACATCCTTGAACTCATCCTTCAGCTTTAGGTCTGCAGGATCACCTCTCCCATGAAGACTGAAAGTAAGAGAAACCTGTAAGCAGCACGAACAGAAGAAAAAGCACTAGTATATTGTCCTCATGGTGAAGCATCTCCTCAATCAATACTCCGAAATAGCTTAAGGTTTTATGCTGGTTAAAGCCAATACTCTGCAGTTTTCTAATCTTCAGGTGATGAAACATAAAATACCAAAACTGAGGTCTACTGAAAACTGACTGACCAACAGATATGTGGAATCCAACACACACACATGCACTTACATGTATATATTCTCCCTCTTTACCCTGTGACACCAGTATGAAGTATGTAATAAAAATGGATGAAACAATATGCTTAGAAGAGTACATCAGAAGCACAAACAATACAAGTACAACAACAACAGTAAAGAGCCTAAAAAGATAAACAAAGTGAATCTCTTGAGATACAGACAAAAACCAGCAGTATATACTCCAATGAAAAACATTTTGTTGATAGGTAAAGTGTACTAGTTAAATTCCAGAGGGAGGGCTAGTAAAATGCTTTTTTTTTTCCTGAGAAGTTCATAAATGGATATACAATACTGAGCTAGTGAGAAAGCTGGAGTTTTTTGTCCTTTATTATTGAAGACGATATATTGTATTGGTTATACAAATGTTTGCTGAAATAAAATAGCACTCAGGGCAATTTTGACCAGACTGATAATGATTCTAGTAATGAACATCAACATATACACCAGAGATGGCAGGAAAAAAACTTGAGTGCGGATCAGATGTTCAGTTCTCAACCAATACACAAGGGTTCTTCTTAACATCTGGACAGCTATTTCTTTGCCTAAATAAAATGCAACATCTATTCTAATAAGCAAACACACACAAGTGTACTCACTACATAGTTCCCAGGAGATGCTGAAGAATAAGGTATCTGTAATATCAACAGAAACAAAACAGTGATTTCTTCTGCATTGAGGTGGAATCCATACTTAAATTTATGTACAGCTGTAGGTTACAGCTTATTTGTTTAATTTATTTCAAAGACACAGTTAAGTTTTAAGGAAAAATGCTACTGTCAAAACAAACACCTCTTCTTTTCCACTACTTGTTGTGATAAGTACGTTCAAGTCCAAAACTAGCAATATAGACACAGAATAAATTTAATACCCGATATTTCAAACAAAAATATTTCAATTTAGGATTAAGACTAAAGTAGTCACTTTAATGAAATGAATATAAGTAGCATAATTCAGACATTTAAATGTCTGTAGACTGAGATCTGTCTGATATCTTCTCCCCATTGTTTCATAGTAAGTGAGGCATTTTTAACAGCAAACATCACTTTTTTAAGATACTCAGTTACAAGGTCTAGTGCCAATACAGTTTCTGCATCTACAAGAGTCTTATTCTTATTGCAGGAACCACACTAAGGCCTGCAGAGGTCTGCAGTCTATAGTAAAAGGTTAAGCTAAGAGATTGTTAAGATACAATAATGTGCTTTATAGGGTTTATACACTTAAGGAGCACATACTTGCATTTAAGTCAAGAGGACTTCAGAGTCATCCCAAGCATGGACTGAATTTGTATGTTCTTATATATACTTAATCTTCACTAAAATCTTGACCATAAAATGAAGAGCAACTCTCTTATATCTTTCACCCTAGAATATACTAATTTATTTCTTTGTATTATTCTTTTTTCCTTTTTTTTAAAGGGCAATGTCTGTTTTAATTTCAAATTCAATTGTGGTATTTGTTACAGAGGATTATCTAGAGAAATCTATTTGCCTGTGAATAATCCAGTTTTCTTCTTTATGATAGCCTTTGCCATTATTCTATCTAAAGGAGCACAGATCAATGCTATTATAGGAGAATGGGATAAGAATTAGGCAACTGTACTGACTAAATACAAAATTATTTTGTTGCATAAGCATCTTAGGTGACTGTAGGTAGCTTGTCAGCCACCTAACTTTTTCAAATACATAAACTACTGGACTTTTCCATTAATTTCACAGAATGAAAATATTTCAACTATCATTTGAAAAATATCCTAACATCCATTTTAGTTTGGTACATGCAAAAGAAAATTGAGGAAGAGTTAAAATTATTTTTTCCCCCTGACTGTGTTTAGTAGAATTAAAAAATCAAAACTAGTGCCAACAGAAAGAACCGGGCTAGTCTGTTAAGCCAGATCCATCTTACCCAACTGCAAGTGCTAAAAAGGCACACTGTTTTATACTGGTGATGTATGATGACTGAATGAAAACTTTTTTGTGACTTCTGAAGGAATACCACACGCTGCTGTTCGTGTGGGATGCCTCACTGACCTCACTTTACTTCAAGCAGACTATCTCATTTTGTAGTTGTACAGAAATTCAGTAGAGTGCACTGGTTTTTATAAAAAGCATATAAAAATGGCTGATGTCTTGCAAGCAATTTCTCTGAGTCCATATTTTTCAGTTAAGAGCAGCTCTTGGCATGTAGAATATGAGAGCACACATTAAGCTGTATACGAACAAGCTGTGACTTCTGTAGAGCTTGCTGGTCAGACATTGTTGACCTAACTCATCTTACTTGGGTTAAAGGAAGCAAAAATGTCTTTTAAATATAACCCAGGATAACCTTTGTGTTATGGAAGTGCTGTAACTGATGTAAAGATGTAGAGCTCTTGTGTGATTGCTAGCAGATATTTGCAGGTCAATGAGCTCTCTGTTTAGATGTACTCTCTGCTGTATCTGCTCTGCATTAGGGTTATGGGGAAAAATAAAAAGCTGCAGTATTCTATTTGTTGAATGAAGTGGAATTCTCTTCCTGGTGTACTGATGGGAAAAACTTCCCTAGGATAATGTCTAACATATTTTAAATATTTACTTACAGAATTGGCATTGGTTGGGTTTGGCCAAGGTCTGCCACCCCCAGGGCCCCTGTAACAGAAGAGGAAAGGTGAGATACAGAACAATAACCATCTTCCGACCAGCTCTGAGGAAGCAAATCAAAAGAATCTGTTGCCAGGGCAAGGAAGGATATGGCTTTTTTTTAAAAATTAAAAATGTGTTTATAAAACATAACTACACCAAGTTATAATGCTATAGCAAAATTCTCATCCTTGCATTACCTTTGTAATTTAAGTGGTTTATGGGTTGATTAATGGTAATTTAGTTATTACAATCCTGCCCCTCACATTTAAGACAGCTCCATTCCTGACTTTGTCTTGTACTTCTGTACTCTTCAGGACAGGACCCTACAGAAAGGCATGGTGAGGAGTCTTTCCCTGTTTGCCATCAGTTCCAAACACATGCAAATTTAGGAAGTGCCAGGCACTCCTCCTTTATATTCTCAATGGAACAATTTGAAAGACATTGAAAACTTCTCTCTCGTGAAGTGTTTTCCTTCTGTTCACCAAGAATCTAACTCTGTGTTACATAGATACATTTTACTGTGACACAGAAGTTTTGCAAAGAGTCAAAAACACATTTCCAAAATAAGTCTTCACAAGGTGTGTTTTTTGTTGTACTCTGTTTTAAAAAATATCTGGAGGAAGTATCACACATATCATAAAAGTCTACTTACAGTACAGAAAAACACAGAGAGGTACTAAAATATAAGTGTAATTTCAGTCATAGAAACAGTACTCTTGTTTACATAAGTACTTTCCTGAGGAACTGAGGATGCATGCATTTATTGAGTATGGATCTCAAATACTGGAATTATAGTAAGGTTCCATTAGTGAAAGTGATGCTAGTACCTTATAAATGTTGGAGGAAAACCTATTTTTTAAAAGAACAGGCCACAGAAAATATGCTCCCACAAGCTGTAACTGATAATAATAACAACAAGAACAAATCTCACATATTAAAAATTGAAAGCATGCTATTTTATGCATAGATTTTAAATGTATGTTTAGATACATATCTAAAACCAGTTTGCTATTTGGCTGAGGCTACATTATCTCCACAGAGGTCATACAAACGTGAAATTTATCGTACAGCAGGCAGAACAGAAATTTCAGATTTTTCAGACTTTGTTGTTACACTTGGCCCAAATGGTGTATATTAATAATTAATGTCATTAATTGTGTATTTAAATGGCAATTAAGTAGCAGCTGCCCAGCAGGAGGACCAAGAGTGTTTCACGGGCAGAAGATCTGTTTGATAAAGCCAACTCAAGGAGACATCAGAGGGGTACTAAAAGCAGAAGGGAATGAGGAAAGGAAAAAAGGGAAAACTGTCCAGATAGAGCACGATTTTTTTCACAACTCTTGCTGTTATTTTAAGTTTCCCATCCTTAGCTGAGCTTGGAAATATAGTTGGGTGGTTAGGCTTTGTCTTCTAACAGTCCTGAGGGAACTAAGCCATATGGGAGGTAAAGCCTCCACGTTTACAGTCATAACATCTCAATGGCCATAATTATTCCTAGGTGCATTAATCCTGGTTACTTATAAATAAGACAAAATCCCTTTTTGAAGGGCCCCAACAACTGAGAGGCAGAGCAGATGACAAAACTTTTGCATTTAAAATGGCATTTTAGCCTCATTACCTTTAGAAAAGCAACATTAGCCACCACAGCTTACCAGGCATGGGAGCATCATTTAAATATAGAGAAGCAAGCAGGCTTCATTAATGAGTTCAGAAGTTCTTTATCTGATTTAAAGTCTTGTAAAACTAGAACCTATTAAGTAGACATGTTGCCCAAGGGATTTAATATAGAATCTTTTTTTTTTTATTACATTATTGATGAAACTGTAACAAAATTAGCTCAAACAATCAACTGAAATAAATCAAATGAAAACTGATTTATTTCCTCTGACATTCTTTTTGAAAGGCT
This sequence comes from Merops nubicus, assembly GCF_000691845.1. NCBI lineage: Eukaryota > Metazoa > Chordata > Aves > Coraciiformes > Meropidae > Merops > Merops nubicus. The sequence continues at coordinate 31,641 of NW_008601728.1, forward strand.
GGAAAACAGGAATATATCTGAGGGTCTTTTCTGCTTTATTCAATGTGTGGAAGGGAGGCAAAATGAGGAAAGGGACTCATAGGACTCATGCTCCTCAGGTCAAGCATTTGGCAATTTCTCCTCTGCTAACGATTACAAGGTGAAATATGTGTTTGTGGTTTGTTTGTTTGTTTTACAAAAAGTTCTTTCTTCTATGTGTGATATTTGGTTTATTGGATGCTCTTTTTCAGAAAAATCACGAATATCTGTAACAACACTGGAAGTCTGTTTTCACCTCAATACCCTGCACTTGTTTGTGTGACATGAAGTAACACAAATGTATCTAGCAAAGAGCATCAAATGAAAAATAGCTGTGACAACACTGCAGATTACTCTGAACCACAGAGATATTAAAAAGCTCACTCAGACAAATGATTGGGTTAAGCCACAGCAACATGGAAATTTAGACAGGCCGTACAGGAGACTGGGAAACTCACCTTTCATCTAAAAAACTGTTGGAATTTGCACATTTACTGGAAGCCATGGATAGGTCTAAGTATAGACTTACAAAACACTGTAGCAGATTCTGCTGGAAAGCCATATGGTTTTTGTGGAGCCAAAAGTTGTTAGCTTAAAAAACACACAGAAAAAAAGCTACCTGCAATTTTTTTTTTTCCAAAACAATGCCAAGCAGGTGTTTGCCCTTTACTAAATGTTTATTTTGGAAGCATCAACAGAGTTATAGAACATTATTATGCATGTACCCATTCCAAAACAGAGTCATTTATTAAGTATCTATCACTATGATTAATTACAGCTGCATTTTATCCTTAAAGCGAATCTTAGAGCATTTCAAGAGGTAAATATATTCAATCATGAAATTAAACACCTAGGCCAAACTTTGTGAATTGAAGTTAAAAAACAAAATCACATTTTTTCGTCTTCAGGCATGACTGAGATATTCACATGGGCCACTAAAAAGTGATGGTGAAATGTAACACTGCTCACTGAAATTTACCATTTTGTTCCAAAGAGGGCAGTTTTCCACACAGAAATAAAAATCTTACTAAAAATGGCTATGCTGAAATTCAACTTAAAACTTTTTAGCTGAAATAAAGTTATTTTGTACACAAACATTTATATATCAGCTGATTCAAACAGTAACTCAATAGACATTAGTTATGATGAAGCAAGAAATTATTTAGCATTACTACATTTGTGAAGTTTAAGTTCCTGGACAGAAATACCTTCTACAGGTTCTCAAACTAGTTGTTGTCCTTTTTACATTAAACAACACTTTTGCATCCAGAAAAATATAAAATATTTGGCAGATATTCTGCTTTTAACAGCTTCCTTTTCCTCTTTCTGAGGAGAAAAAGCTGGATTTTAAATGGCAACTGGTTTTGTACAGTACACATTTTGATATTTTAACATTGGCAAAAATAAAAAAAAAATCTACTAGAACACTGAAAAATTTTCATGTGATAAAAAGATATGGCTACGTAAAGACAAATGTACATTAGTACCTGGGAACAAACTTATGAGTAGTTACACTGTTTCCTGGCTAAGCACACTAAATGACTTATAGTGTTATTTTTTAGCACTGTGCATGAGATAAGCTGTGAGGGATCATGCAAAGAACACATTGAACACAGTTCAGTCCATTGCTGCTGCCCGCAGGTTATCCTTGGATGCACTCTGACAGATCCTGAATGCAGGAATTTGATCAGACACAATAGGTCTTCACCAAGATTTTGGTGTAAGGACCATTTTGACAGCAGTAACTTTACATTGAGAAAAGAAGACCTGATGTACTGGAAATACAATTAAAAGAAGTTACCATAGCAACCCCTTTGTTTTCCTTTTGATCAGTATACATCATTCCCTTTGACAGAGGAAAAAAATACTCAGTTTGACAGTAAGGGAATTATTAATGTAGCCAGGCATGCAATAATGGAGTTCCTTGCAGTGGGCTGTGGTTCAGCGTGTAACACAGCCCAGGGTATGCTAACATTCCAGCACCTGCACTTTGGACTCTCCTGTGCCTTTAAAGTGCATTTTAATCAGCAAAGGGACAGTATCAAGTCTTGCTCAAAACTGAGTTTTCTATACCCACCTTCAGCTGAGCTGCAGTGAAGATGGGTTTCTAAGAAATGTAAAGCAGAACAGTATATGCCTGGTAAGACGTGGAGACAGTTGTGGTCACCTACTTTGTAATTACTGCTCCACATCTTATCAGTTCAGCTGTTGTATCAAAGTTGATGGATTTCCCAAGTGAAGGCCTCCAACTCATGATGCTCCCTTCAAGAGGACATACAAGTGTTGATGTACTTCCCACATCACTGAACTAAGAAACATCATCTATGTATGGCTCAACACAAGATGAAAACCGCTTATGAAATGCTGCAAAATGAACTGTTAGTATTTCAATCCATCTTGTCTGTTTCTAGCATGCCAGGAATTCTTTTTTCCAGGAACTTGTTTTCTTATTTTTCCTACATAAACTCTCATTTATGTGGATAAGTAGCCTCGAAACATATCTATCCACAACTTTACTTCTACAACATTTTATTTTAGAAAGGTAATTTTCTTCTCTTATAATTCAACCTCCTCCTGAGGACAATCTCTGTAGTGCTTCTATTACACTCACAGTGAATTTCAGATCTCTAAATATGTTTTCTACATAAATTTTATTTACAAGAAGAAATGTCTATCCTTGTGAAGGTTCCTAGAGTTGTTTCAAATCTCATATATGATGTCTATGATACAGTAAAACCCAACTTTACATTTTATTTTATTTCCTTCAAAAATTCAAGCTATGTCTGGAAATCAGAAGAAATTAGGGCTATGGTGGATTAGGTATTTTTAAATGGTATTATCTATCTCAATAACTCTTTTACTTTTTCAGGTTGTTAACTCTTTACTTGAAATGCAAATTAACACCTCTCATGTCTCCTATAAAAATAAGAGGAAGGATAGGTACCTATGACACAATGATAACAAGGATATATACATCTTCCCCATGTTTTCTGAGTCAATCTGCTGAAAACTCAGTCTTAAAAAACAAAGGTGTAAAATGAGTAAGAACAGAAGATATTCTCTGCTTTAGGTTGTACAATCATCCTAGGTCTTGACAGCTGGACCACCATGCTGCCTTCTGTGATCATGCCAGAGCCTGCAGAATGCTGGTTATGTAAAAAAGTACATAATTCAGTAGAGGCAGGGACATGATACAAGAATGACTTCAAAATCTCTGGTCTGTGGTACACTAAAAGTAACTATAGCAGTCCCTTAAAATCTGTGATTCTGTTAAGAGATAAATCTAAATAACACTGATATATATATATATATGAAAATAATATCTAAGTAACTTAGGAGCACCTTATTTTTTCCCAGGCTTGCTAATCATGTAAACAACTCCGAGCAAGCAAAAGATTTACCTAAAGTGCCAAAAATTGTTCATGTTGGGCCACCTACTATGCAAAAAGCCCCAGCTTAAATCAAGGTTACTCTAGATAAACTAATTTAACATGTGAAATTTTTCTACACACTTAGAAAGGGGGCTTGTCTACAGGTATCAAAGGCATAATGCATTTTCATAATAAAATCCATGTCTGGAATAAACCAGTATAGCTTAACTGAACTCAGTTTATACCAATTTTTACAAAAGGATGATCCAGCCTCAGAATTACACAGAAAACTGAGAACTTTACACTTATCTGTAATACTCTTCTGTCTGTTAAAGTGGAAATAAATGTAGTTATGGAATAAAACCAGCAACAGAGAGAGAATAATTTAAATTCTCCTTTCAAATGTGTCCTTTTTTAATAAAAAGTTCTAGACAGTGATTTTATTTTTCTAAAATGAAGTACCTCTTTATTTTGCAAAAAAAAAAAATAACCAATTTGTAACATTGTTTACAAAATACTTAACAAGTAGAGTAAAAATGTAAATGCAAATAATGTCCAAAAAAAAAAATGGATACAAGAATATATTGGCGACTATACTGACAAAATATTCCCAATATTTGAACTTTGACCTGTGAAAGAAACTGAGTATTTGTACAGATTTGTAGGAACAGCAAAGGTGCCTGTAAGAGTAAAGCAGAAGAAGGAAACTGCTGTGCGTTCACGTTTTATATTGTAGTTATTAGTCACCAAAGCATGTTACTTATCAAAGCATGTTCTCCTTGTCTTATTTATCCCAAATGTTATATCTACAACAAAATAATTATTTTTCTAAGTAGGATAAGATTTTATTATTGTGCTTACATGTTCATTCCAGGCATCCCCGGGCCACCTAAAGCATTCAGTGGGGGTCTCATTGCACCTCCATAGTTCTGCAATGATAACCAAGGGTCAGACTACCACAAAACAAAAAAACAAAACCAAAGAGGAGGGGGAAAGAAAGGACAGCAGGTTAATGATATCCCTACACAATTTCTGACTGGATAGGCCAATGTAATTCATTCTTTCAGGAGTTTCCATTGTTGACATAAAAAAATAATATTGTTAACCCCAAGGCGAAAGAATTACAAGCAATAGAAGTAGACTAAGAATACTTAAAATTTCAATTGTTTCAGGAGGAATTATTAACACATATAGAGGTCAAGTTAACAGCCAGCAATAGGCAGGCTTTAGAATGTATTCAACTTTCATACCAAGGGACCTCATTCAAAATATAAACCTGGATTTAGTTTCTAATATTTCCACATCACGGGATTTAAATAGAATTATTTTTAATTAGGGCTTGTTAAGATTTCAATAAATGCTTTTATAACATTAGACCATATGATATCACTTCCATAACATACAGCATAACGTTTACACTTCTCTTCTAATCAGGCAAGTCTAATAAGTCTATAGTAAATACTATGAAAAGTGTTCAACGTGATAATGAGCGTCATAGTGATGCCAACAAACAAGCTGCCCAATGCCTTTAAAATCTGAGTTTATGCTCTGATATTATGACAAAAGTTTAACTGCACTGTTCACATGAAAAAACAAACTATACCTATTTTTATTCAGGAGAATACAAGCAGAACAGTGTACTTCACCTCACAATTATAATGCACCCCCTAATGTGTGTTAATCCTGCTACATTTTTCTGATATTTCAGAAGAATGCACAATAGTAAATTCTGTAATATGAACAGCTGTGCATTTTGGAAGGGAGGACAAAGAAGCTATGGACTTTAAAAAAAAAAATAGGTCATTGTTGCAGTCTATTTTCCAATAATAAAACTAATATCTATTTCATGCATAGTATACTGCAAACTACATAAACTATATATCTTGGGCTTATGGGTGTTCCCTATATTGGTCCAATTCACAAAACCATGTAAACATGAAGTCATGAATACCTGGGAGAAATCCAACAAGGATATTCAAATTGTGGGTCTGGTGCTGTTTGTACCTTGATGAATATGATGTGCCAGTTATTCAGAACTGATCTACAACTGATCTTGAACTAGGAGAGGAGGTTCTGTTGGTGCAAACAAAAACCCCAAACTTAAAACTTCATTCGCTGTTAACAATCCTGAACGTGTCCCATCAAGAGCTGGTTTGTAAGAATACAACCAGTGGCTGCAAAGAGATATTGTCTTTCCAGACCCAGTGGCACCATCTGAGGACAGTACTATTCACAGCTGCTGGTTACTTTCTGCCTTTTTGTGTGCAGCCAGTAGACCAGCTGGTATGTGTGGTGAGGCAAAAGTTAGCCAGACTAACTTAAGCCTCCTGATTAACTTAGGTTATCCTACATGAGTTTTCCCTGAGCAGCTCCTCTGTCAGAACTTAGGACAGTAACTGATGGGTGGGTAAAGCAGCTGGGCACAGTAACATCCCCACCTGGCACTACTGGATCTGGAAGAGAACAAAGTCCAGCTGTAACAAAACAGCAATTCCTTATCTGTTTTAATTAATTTTTCCATCTAGATGTGAAGGGCTGGGCCATTCTCCCTGTTTGGTCTGTCTGGTATCTTCCCTCTTTAATCCAGGAGTCATTTGTGTGGACTAGGGTTAAAGATCTCTATTGAATGCTGTAGGGCTGGAATATCCTAATCAAATGCACTTCTAACTCTAATTACTGCTAATTCTAATCAAATGTACTCCTTCATCCTAAAATAAGAATCCTTTAAGGCTACCATCATACATGTTCCTTCAGCTGCAGCTATGCTCTCTGCAGAAGCTAGTGCCTCCATTTGTTCCTTACAGCTTTTTACTCAAAGTCACCATCACCACTGTTCATCTGGTAGTTGAGTTGTTCATAAAATGTCAAGTGGCCAAAATGATCCAGACTGGCCAAGATTTTTTCCTTAAGTATTTAGGATAACTTGATTCTTTACAACCAGAAAGGATTAGGGAGCATGTGGGAGGCTCACCAGCAGATACAAAGGATGGGGAGAAGTAGCAGTCTCAGATTTTAAGTAAATACCCCATTCAACTAGTGTTAACTACAGCCTTGAAAAAAGCCTGAACCTGACTCTTCTGAGCTTTGCACAGATTCAAGCATTTACAACCATCTGCTGCTTTTCGCTTCATGTTAATTAGTTTGAAACAATCTAGAATAATAAAATACAAAACTGAGGTAAATTTTCTGAAGTTTCCAAGCACATTCATGCTACACTTCCCATACTGGACAAAAGCATTTTTGTATCAGCACGTGAAGCATTTTGTAAGTTGATGGCCTGTGCAGCAGGTAGCAGGTCCTCCCACTACAGGAAGACCTGACTTTATAGCACTGTAGCCAGAGGTTGTTAAAAGTAGATGTCAAATATCAATCAAATTTGCTTTCGGAACTGCATTCTGAGAAGATCCTAAATGCTGGATAAAAAGATAGATGACGATCCAATTATAGAAAAGATTGATTTGAGAACTTAAATTTTGTGTAGATTAGATACAATTTTCCCAGTTTTAAGAGGATGTTCAGTACAAGAAAGAAGAACCTTACAAAAACACTGGATTTTAAAAGACAGAAGAAAAAATGGAAAAATTATCCTTAGAAAACTTGGCATGAGATTTGCCTGCTGTGTGAGTAATGGTGCTGCATAAAGTATCAGCTCAACCTCATAGGGCAGCACTGCAAAGCTTCTCTTTCTGCCTCCAAAAATCAAATGGTAAGTATACTTCAATGCTACAGGAAAAATAACAAATGTATTTAATAATGATTTTTTGGTCACACAGCAGAACTACAGTAGAACTACACAAACTGGTTTCTACCAAGAAGACACAAAATTGTAAAGACAGTTATGAACAAATTTGAAAGGCAAAGCTATTTACTCATTTAACGTCAGTTGCTATTCCAAGGAGCAAAGAAGTCACTAGGAAGTTTATCTGAAATGGGGAAGTAAAAATCCAAGTGTGGGCACAACAAGCATGCCACAGAACAAAATACTGGCAACACCAGTATGAAACAGCACTACCTAAATTTCTCTCCCTGAAAACATTGACAAAATACAGAATAATATGTTGGATGTATATTTCAGGTATGCATCAGAATTCACTGTTTTTTCTACCTTAGCTTACTGTTGAAATTTAATATTGACAGCTATCTACTCATGTTTTCACGCTTTTGAAGAAAGAGCCTAGGAACAGTAATGACCAAGTCAGCACCACAGAGGAGGCTGATTCTTTCAGTCCAAGGTGGCTTCACTCCTTGAAAACAGAGCTAGAGATGCTTGTGATTGACAAGGGAGAAAAATAAATTCTTTACAGCACTCACCAAAAATCTAGATCAATAGTGGATGAAAGAAAAACTACACAGAATTTTAGGGGATATTTTTGGTACAAAGAGTTTCCTTAAATTAGAAGTATTAATCCTTTCCTCCTAAACAGCATAATCAATTAGGCTGGGAGGATGAGGAAACACCTACTTCATCCTTGGTTTCCTTTATAAATGTCAGCCTTGATTACAGCATACACTTGCTGCAGGACAAATGTAACTTTTCTGAAACAAGCAAGTTAAGGGGTTCCTCTTTTAATTGCAAATTCTCATTAAAATGGCTGATGTTTTCATTTTAGACTACATACAGGTACAACTCAGAATTCATTATTGTAAAATAAGAAATCTATTTTAGAATGGGATTAGAAGAACAAATCCTGGGCATCCTCAAGCTATGGAAAGTCAGAGTAATAGAAGTGTATGCCTGTCAGTAAAAATGGGTATCAATCTGTGGAAGGTACCTGTGGTCCTAATGGAACCATCCCTCTTGGAGGAGTCATTCTCTGCATTGGCCCACCCATGTTTGGATGCCCTGCAAATTAAATCATGTCACTTTAAAAACTATACAATACTCAAACACCTTCTGACACAACTTTAACAAATCTTTCTTTTTTAATTAACAAAAAGCTGCATTAAGGTTTGAATGATGCAAGTTTGAAAAGACAGCACTTTTGGGTGGTCTAAACCTTTATTTCATTCACCTTGCTGCCGTGTTGGGTCCATCCCGCTAGGCAATAATGGCTGACTTCCTGGGACACCTCCAAGTGCCTGCAGGCATAGAAACCATATGTTAAAAGCATATTATGCTTTGAAATTTATGTTAAAGACACAATGTAGATATTTTGGGTTTAATTCCCTACGTTTTTCTTCTCAGGGAAAAGTGGAAGAGTTAACTTTCCTAAATGCCCTAACTAAGCATTCCAGGTGTCTAACTCAGCTAAAAGTCCTGAACATCCCACACCCCTGAATATGGATTTGTATGTACAAACTCTTGGACTTCTGTCAAATTTATGTATAAATAATATCCAAAATATAATTGCCTCATTTATTCCCCCCCAATACTTCTTTCACTTTAGCTTACATATTATTTAACCTACAAACACTGCCTTTTTCTTGTGTACATGGCAATTTATCTGAAGCCTATATTGCTACATTTTTCCCTTTTAACCATTATTTTAACATTTTCTTTCAGAGGTCAGGATACAGTACTGTCTGAGACTGAGCTGTAACTGAGTCAACCACACAGCACAGTTAATTAAGGTGGTGATGTGGGAGACATTTTATCTTCCACTCTGCGTTACTCCTGAAGGGCATCAATGCCAAGATAAGGTTATTATTCATCTACGGGAGATAACAGTCACAAGACTTCCTCCTAAATCTTCCCTTCAAGCATGAAGGTACATTGAGTTACTTCACCTCTGGTCCAAATCAAACACATTGGTTTTATGTCCTCACATTTTGATCTGCCCTTTGGGTCTGTAGTAACTGAATTAGGATTAAGGCTAATTTCTACAGTCTGTTACCTATAGTTTTTAGAAAAATACTTTTATGAATGGATCTTTGTAGCTAATCCACTAGGTGCTATTTAGGATTTCAAAACAATACCACATTTTCAGTGAAGATGTATCCAGAATGAGTAATTCTAGTTTTATAACAGTAATCTATTCAGGAAATGCAGGGATTGCTTACTGTGGGAATAGATAAGTTACTCCTGACCGGGAAATACTGTCGTAGTCTTGGACACATATAAGGAGGAACCTACTTGCAACTATTATACAGTTCGTTTCCACGAGAGGTAGGAAATTCAAAATTAAGATGCACATTATTGCCTCAAAGTTAATACAGTCAAAAGGCACTGCACTGCAAGATTAATGGGATAAACAAATGATCTGAGATGACATCATTTAAATCAGAGTTTTACATGTACTTGAGTGGTCTGAAGCCTGGGTGATACATAAGAACAAGGTGTGAAGTACATGGGGAAGTGACAAGCAAGGTGTCAGCACGGCCCTTGCTGCTGTGAGCACACGTGACTGAACACGTAACTCACACAGTCATTATACTGTGGATCACTACATGAGGGACTGTGGCTCCTTTCAAACACATCACATCACTTTACAAGAAAAAAAGAGTGTAGCTGCACAGCACAATCCCCTGACAACAGCAAATACCCTCGTAGGGATTGATCCCACAGGATGTGATGGAGTACTGGAGGCAATTCCAAGGGCACGTGTGTGGCACTCGGTAGGTAGGAACCTTCCTTGCTACAAAGGCTAGATCTAGCTCAGACAACCCTTACACAGCACTGGACTGTGCACAGTGTTACCCTGTGTTACCCTCCCTGGCCTTAGAAACACAACCCCTACTGCAAGGCATTACAGAGTAGTTATAGTTACAGTGGGAATTTTAACTCTGATTTTTACCGACTTCCATCTAATCAAAATTTCAACTTTAACGCTGCACTACAATAGCTTATTACTTTCACACACTGCCCATCTATACTGTAACTTAAATAATGGCAGCGTTGTTAAAAGCTGTAATTCGTGACTGTGACATAATACAAATGAACTGCAAGAGCTGTAATTCACTGAGATTATGTGATTATGTTACAGTTCTGAACTGAAAATATCGCATTGTGCAGACAAAAATGCTTCTGAAACTAAAACTGCAGGTTGGCAGTGCCTCCACAGCACTCACCACATCCAGCTTCTACCTGCCAGTATTTACAGTGCTCAGAAACATGGAAACAGAAACAAAGGAATATGTGAAACCCAAACACTGGTGTACCTTTGGCTAAGGTATCACTGAAAGCTTCAAAAATCAGGTAGGTAATTTGTACTGAGTTACTGTATGTCTCTAGGAAATATTTAACTAAAGTGCTAATGACACTGCACTCCTATGTTGTCCCTTGATGATCACTTTGGCAAAGTTAATTAAGTCACCTGTCTCCCTTATGAGAAAATAGCAAAGGTATAGGTAACTTGCCACCTGATACATCCAGGTCACTCACATTTGAACTTCGTATTTTCTGGCAGTATTGTGCCAGTACTAAAGACAAAATTGTTAACGTTGTGTTATCCAGACATAAAAAATATCCATAACGAAGGCTGGGGCATCAAGTAGTGACAAGAAAGGCTGCCCTGGAAGTGTAAGTTGGACCAAAACGCCTATTCCATTGATCCATCAGTCTTTCCCAATATTGTAAATGACCCGGATTTTCTTTCAGAGCTCCACTGATATGTCACTGTCAGCTTATCTTGAACTTCTCATCTGCTGACAACCACCTTCTCCTCTTCTATCTGCACTATGGAGAACTTAAAAACACAAATGCTATCTGCTTCCAGAACTATCTTTACACAGATGGGCCAATAAAGGTCTCTGCTGACGAACAGCAGCTCATGACTCATTCTTGTTATACTGGCATGTACATCCTTTGATGGAGATGAGAGAAAATTGGGAATTTGATGCTTTCATAAAGCCCTCAGAGTGCCTGCAAGAGCCACACAGCACTTCATGAAACCTGTTTCTCCACCAGTAACCTCCATATTTACTATGAAATACATGTATCTCATATATACAAAAAAGAATAGCAGGGAGCGATGTGTTTTATGTAAAATTAAGTAAAGAAATTCTCAGAGCTAACTGCTTGATGTGGTTAGGAAACTATTGCACAGGACAACTATATCCACCCTCTGCAAAGTGCCTTAGTGCACACTAAGTTTTGAGGTGTAGGTACTACACACAGGAAAGCAAGCTGGGCGTGGTATGGCCACACCTTATCAAAATAACTGTTTAATGGTCAGATAAAATGGAGTAGAGAGAGATCAAGTGAGTTCTGTAGCCAATGAGCCATTGGTAGCCAACAAGAAAACATTCCTTGTTCCCACCACGGCATCACCACCCTGGACCACAAACATGCATCAGTGATAAAATCTTACCTGATTGGGTATTCTCAAAGGTGGCCTTGGACCTCCAGGGTACCGAGGGGACATGAAAGGCTAGGGGGAAAAAAAAAAAAAAGAAATACTGTTAAGGAATTCAATTTAGCTTGTAAATATTGCCTTGACTCACTGGCCATAAGGCTCGTGCCACATTCACACCTCAAGTACATTATTTAAAACTTTGTTACAGCAATTGTGAATGCAGAATATAAACAACTTAATGCATTAACAGTGAAGAATAATAAACCATTTAGATCATATAATCACTCATCTATACTTTCCTCTGGAGAAGGGGGAAAGTCAGGAACACAGAAATAGAAAACAAAAATGTTCTTGGAAGAGTCAAAGGCAAGTAACAGGATGATAATTCACAAATAGATTCTATTCACTTTGTCACAGTAATACACTAAAATGCAACAAAGATTTAACCTGTCATGGCACAGTTTTCCAGTTTATGTCACAAATACTGGGAATTTTTGTGGTTCCATTAACCATACTAATTCAATGCTGCATCCCTCCCATCCTTCCACATTTAACTCCAGGCCCACACAGTAAATCTCCTCTCTCAAAACCAAATTTATACCCAAATCTGTTGTACCATCCTTGTGAGTTTCTAGTGACTCTTGGCTACTACTATACCACTTCACAGCCCACAAACAAGGTCAGCTCCTTATGACAAATAAATGGTAGTACCAGCAAATACATTGAATATTTCTACTTATTTCATCCCAAAGTATGACAATAATCCAGAAATCCAAAAAGCCAGGAGATTAGTGGCAAGTGTGATATCTACAGGAAAAAGGCACAAACATCTGACTAAACAGATGATGAAGAGGATCATTTTGGCAAGCAGGAGTACCTCTTAACTTCAGAAGAGAACTGAGAGCTAAAACTATGCTTTGACTGTGAACATGGGGACAAAAAAGACTTTTTTTTTTTAAAAAAAAATATTGTGAAAGAGGAGCTCACTTCTGTTCATGACACTGGAGACAAGAAAGAGATAAAGGAAAGGAGTCTGCTGGCACTTCCCAGGGGCAGTCCTGATGACAAATGAGCTGCTGCACATTTGAACACACTCTTTGGGGGCTCTTCGAAAAGAAACAAACACAACTACACAGGCATCATCTAGTCAGCTGTAGCTAAGGACAACTGGCAAGTCACTAAAAGTCTATGATCAGCGTCACTGTTTTACAAATAAATAGCATATACATCAGCAGCACTGTTATAAACTAAAATGCCAGTGATCACCACTGCTATTAATGTGTGCATTAATAGAGGTAACAGCTAGCAAAAGAATTATAATTATTTTACCAGTAATTAGCAATGGATTTTTTCCTGTAGTCTTGCATTAAAAAAATTAACGGGACCTTTCACATCTTAGAATGAGATGAAAGCTGATATTCGGTAACCTACACAAACAGACATTCAAAATAGGTACTAAAAATCAATTTAAAATACAGAGGGTTTACAAACTGGACAAGAAAATTCTATGACAGATGTGGAAAGACAGCATTTAAGATTACGTAGTATAGAAGAAGGAGGCTTCTTTGTGCCCCCTCTCTGACATGAAACAAAGAAGAAAGGGTTGTGCATGTGGTGAAGGCTGTAAACATGCAGGTCCTTGTAAAGCACAAGTGTGAGGAAATTAGAATTTCAACAATTTCCATAAAGGTCAACCAAGTGCATTGTACAGACTGCAGCACAGTCCATTATCTTGGGTTTGGTTTACCTCATCCAGCAAACAAAACCTTAACTATATTTACAGTTGTAGAGCTCATAAAAGGGAAATCAGCAGTGTCTCTCAAGTCAACCATATCTTAATGTAGAATCACACTACTAATATTAGTATACAATAGTGCATTATTACAGAACATCTGCTCCTTTCAAGCAGGATGGAAAACTGCTTGTCCTCTCT
>NW_008601728.1:45227-52215 GCF_000691845.1 Merops nubicus
CCTTGGGGTTCACCTCTCTATGCAGTTTATAGAGATACCTAAAAACTTATTTTTTGTATTGAGTTAGCTTTTTATTTTAAAACCTGAAACAAATAGCCCACTGTATTAAGAGGAGAAAGAGCTTTGCTTGTAGAAAGTTGCAATTTCATTTTTCAAAATGTGATTTGCATTGTTTCTAATGCCTGACAACTAAGAGTTTGTTTTGGTTTCCTGTGTCCCTGAGGTCAGCAGCTGCTTCAGATTTTTGAGAAGGTCTGTATCTAGGTAGATCTCAAATTGACTTAATAAAAGCTTCAGAGAGCAAGTCTAGGATTCTTTTGTGAAATCGAGTATGTCATGAACTAAAGGTTTTTCTGAGCCATTGTTTCTTCAGCAGGCATTAAAGCTGACTTTGAGAGCCAGTGCATCTATTCTTCACTGACTTTAATAAGGCTGTGAACTAATATTGCATGGAACAACTATAGAAGCCTCTCTGATACAACTCTGTGTTTCAAGAAAGTTTATATACTGTAAATATTTATGCATCTATGTATTCTCCTTAAATGTATTTGTGGAAGTGTTTAAAGCTCCTCCTATTCTTTAAGCAATGTGATGTAAGTGGAATTGCAAAGAACTTCATCTAGTAAATTTCAGCGTTCTTATGGTTCTTTATGATCCATGGATACAAACACTGCACAGTTCTACAGCCAGGAAAATACATAAACAACTGGGAAGCACAACTAATGTTTTGATGAATATAAGTACCAATAAAGGTCTATGTAGCATTGCAGAAAATTGTGAGATACTGAAGTTCAGGGACAATTTTAAAAAAGTTTATGCTGTTTGGGCCAAATTTAGTACTTAGGTTTACCACAAAAATTCTACCACTAAAAAGAAAATCTTAAATATTTTCAATTTTTGCCAGTTAGTAAACCTCTCCTTCTCCATCACCAATGTCATATTGGTCCACCAAAAGTTCTAGTTACCTACCAAGACAACAAAGAAATACTATCAAATGTTTTAATGAAAATAGTACATATGAACAACTTCTCACTACATTGGAGCAATTTTTTCAAGTCCCACATGCATACACATTATTAAGCACCAGGAATTCTGAAAGACAGGAATTCAAGCAGGGGGCACATTTCTCATGTGTTGTTTTGCTACATCCTTTGTAATGGATAAGAACAACTGACATTTAGTCTCCAGTCTAGTTTTAATTCATTATTAAAAGTTGCTAAAATGACCACGCCTTAGAGAGGAACCACTGTGAACTTCATTTATTGTGACCAGTGGCTCTTTCTCCTTGATTTTTTGAGAACTTTTTATTCCCCTTTTCTTAATGATATTTTGGCAAATGATACTGATATTTTCATCACAAAATGTACAGAGTTCAAAATATGGGCACTAAATCAAAAACAGTTGTCATGGATTTTGAATCGGTCAGTGTAGTTCTTGTCTTCCAAAGACAAAAAACAAATTCTACACATGCTGCAGACTCGGACATTTATGCCTTGTACCTCAGACTTTTGTCAATTCAGAATTCAGATCCTGATAGCTGAAAAACTTTAATAGATCCCCACACTAAATTCTCAGCAAGGCAGACTCCTTATGTGTCTCAGAGTGCAGCAGGGTGACTGGAGAGGTGCCATGCCAATGAATCAAATACTTTCTTGCTTACTCCAGCTAGCAGGGAGGGAGAGGTCTGTCAGCAATGCACAGAGTACAGCAGCTTTTCTTCCACCTAGGGGTTATGGACACATAACACTTCAAAAAATGGGGTAAAACCAGAAAGAAATAATTAGCTGGCAAAATATGATAAAACACAGGTCATGTGATTTAATAATGCAACAATAACTTTCTCCTAGATCTCTTAGAGCCCTCTCTGTCCAAAACTATATAGGACACTCTTCAGATAATGTAGCTGGCATTTCAGGGCCAGATCTTATTTAAGATGTCTCAAAGCCTGTCTAAGGGAAGCCAATCTTTTGAAGTCGATCTGACCAAGGAAGAAGGGTATTACCAGAGTGGCTCCATCTCACAGTCATTTTCAAGTGCTGAAATGGCTTTCAAGGGTTTCCAGAAACTACTGCAGCCTTTAATTCCCTCTAATCTACAACAGGGACATTATGCTGAGTATGAGGAGGTGTAAACAACACTACTGCACACTATCCTGAGCTGCTTCTCAAATGAGTTCAGGAAGTGGCACATACACAGATGTATCAAGAAAGGCAAATAAAAAAACAAACCCGATGCAGAAGAAATCACCAAAAACCCCAAACAAACAACAACAAACAAAAGAACATGAAGAAAACCAAATAATAGGAAAGAATGTCATAGTTAAGCCAGAACTGAGATGGAGATGCCACCAGCATTTCAAAACGTGTCATGCAAGTTGCAGCAACAGCAGAAGATTCTGGTAACAGTTTTGGAGAACAGCCAGCTGAGCACATCTGCGAACACCAGTATACTGTGATTACTGCCTTAAGGTACAAAATTCAGTAATTTGGTATCAGAAAAAGCATCTTGAAGGCTGCTGTCATGCAGCTGAGACCAAAGGAACACAAGTAGAAGCTTTTACTAAACCGTGTGAAAAAGAAGCCAGAGAGGAAAAACCTTTTGTGTAGTCACTGCAGAATACATATATTTATCAACTTAAGATGAAAAAGAAAAAATACCTAAAAGGAGAAAAGTAGTAAAGAAAGAAATTCTAAAAAAATCCTGAAAGAAGAGACTACACAAAATAAAATCAAGATATGAAACATTTAGTAAGCTTCCTGGTCTTACTTACAGCATCCTATCATGTGGAATTGTTAGAAATCCTTTTTAAGTAAAGTTCAAGAACTTGAATGATGGTGCCACATGTTTTTGTACTTTTTGTTACCTTCCAGCTAAAGAAAGAATCCAACTGTGTACGGGGAGAGTAAAGAATACCTTATAAACTGTGTATTTAACACAATTTACAAGCTGTGTGTGCAGGTGTGCACGTACAACACAAAAATATTGTAAAATACTATTTTTCTTAATCCCTGGGAACACAAGGGGGCAATCAGATAGTAAGTTTCTCAGTAGAAAGCCTTTGAAGAAGGAACGTTGAAGCACAGCAGTCTTGTTGCCCACATTTTGGTCCCAGTATTCAGGAAAAATGGTTTCACAAAAAATATCCACCAGGAAGCTGATGACATAAAGGGATAAAAGCTGCCAAGTTTCTCTGCCAGCTGTGTAACTATCACTTTGTCATTTTTTTTTCAGTTTTCTGGGCAACTATAGAATGTGTTGTGTTTTAGTGTTCTTGTACCTAATACTGGTGGAATAAAAGAATTTAAAGGTGGCGTTCCACTAAGTATGGCAGATTTCACTAAATCTGTGTTTCTTTAAATTTACTTTCTCTTCCAAAAGCTGAGAATATAATTTACTTGCTTCCCAATATGTTTTCTTTCTTTTTTTTTTTTGCATTGATATTTATACCCTTTTTTTACTCATATTGTCGCATTTATTGACTAGATTTTGTCCCACATAAATTGCAAAATTTACAATACTCCACAGTGGAATAATTAATCCTGAATGTTGCTTACATTTCAATTCCTACCGAGACGATATTCCTAATGTGTTTGAATTTACCATAAAGATCCACATTTGTTCCAATACATACATATTACATGATTCCCTGTGACTTGTCACACTGGCTAGCACAACCTCATGTAACAAACACACACACCAGGAAAACAACCAAATGTAATTCAGGAAGAATTACTGCAGTTATTGGACATGAGTAATGGAGAGGCTGCACACATCTGCTAACTGTAAAAATACCAAAAGCCAAGATGCCAGCAAAGAAAGCTCAGGCTGAGGAATATAAAATGGAATGAATATGGCTGGAACTGCAGGACCCTGTCTACATGGCGTGAAAAAACCTTTCTTAGTCAGGGTAGCTTGAAGTAACAGTGCTCATGTAGATCCACATCAGCATCTTCCCAGCTAGATGTACTAAAATATTTTTCATCTCAGGAAAATACGTGTTTGTCTGGTCAAAGCAAGACAGAAGGCTTGTTTGTTTGAAAGCACACCACCCATCTAGTTGAAAAGACATTTGTAAATGAAAGCAGGGCAGTAACTCAACCAGTCTCATCCAGCCAAAATACACTCTGAGGCTGACCAGCTTGCAGCGGGTGACTTCCTAACCAGCATAAAGCATAGAAGCTCCAGGAGGAATGTGCTCCATGCACTGGGTGCTCAAGCCATAGAAGATGTCTCCTGCTCAGCTAAGCCCTCCTGCTGCGCCCAAGATAACCATTCCTGTAGGAAATCTCACAAAACGGAGGGTTGTCTTACAGGTCTCAAGTACTTTACCACAGTGCCAGCCAAGCCCAGCCAGCCACCAGCAAGAGGGCTCACTTGCACACTTCTGAGTGCCAGGGACCTCTCCTCTACCCTAGGCTGGGGCAGCACCACCCTGCTTATGGGGCAGTGACGCTGAGAGGGGCTGTCTCTAACAGCTCCACCCAGACCTGGAAGAGGTTGCCCCTGGCATGCTCTTACTGCGTTTTACATGGTTTAGGAAAGCAGAGAAAGAGGTTCTGCTTGCTCAGACTCTGCAGGGCTTCTGAAAAACACTTCTAAATTCATGGTTTTAGAAGAAAACAAAAACAAGTGATATCTGGTTTTCAGCATCCTATTTTGTTTTTAACCCACATTATCAAATTTAGAACAATCTCCTTATATTGTGTGCCTGAACTCCCTGAGAGGCAGGTGATGCCCCTAACTGGAGAACATCTCTTAGGGGAATAACAAGAGCACACCGTAAATTAAAAAATACAAGGTGAGACACACTTTTAGCACTCAGTATAGAAAAGGACTGAAATGGTATTAATTGCATTGTATAATTCAGTTGCCATAATCAGCACAAACTCAAGACACTACTTATTACTAGAGGCTGAAAATGGAACCACGGACTTAATTTCTACACACTATGACAAATTATTTTAAATTAATTGTGCAGCCACTTGAAGAGCAGGTAATGTAAGAGGGTCCAAGCAGCCAGCATCAAGGTCATAAGGCAGACTGGAATTCACATAATGACCAAATCTCTTCATTTATTAGTTTAAAGTGCTAACGATAAGAAGTGAAATAAAGCCAAAATTTTTGTTCTCTCTTCCACTAAGAACAGATTTCAATTGCTAAGTTACATATTCTTTCTCTGAAAATACAATTTATATTAATCTTTTTTTTCGTTTTCAAACTCTGTTACTGGTTAAAAGGATTGACAAAACTTCTCTATTTAGAGTTGAATTATAATTATAAGAAATAAGACTCCTTGATATTTTTATTTATTTTTTCTTATTATGGTAGCAATACTGAAAAATTACTAATAAGCAACATTTCAGTCTGCGCCCTTAAGACTCCTATATTATACAAAATGGTCGAGAGGTTCTTTACAACTACTACTGGTGTGCATGCTTCCCTCCTCAATGAAATGGGGTTTCATTTGGGGTGCTCTTGAAAAGTACTAGTTGTGAACCATAAAATATGTGTGAATTGAATTTATCCAAGTCGGTTTCCAATTAATATACTTCCATTTATTTCATTTCCTGTGCTTTTTTTGTGGACATCTCCATCAGCAGTAACAGTCACCATGATGTGTAAAGACACTCTTCATTAACACATTTTAATTCTAACAAGGGCTAAACTAAATTAGCTCTCAACACTCATGCTGGCATGGTCTGCTGATAATCATGGACATGTAACTTATCCTCTGCAAAGCTTGGACAGGCTATCATCAATTCTTAACAAAAAATTATTTTCCTATTCAACTGCATTTTACTGTTAATTATACAACTCTTCTTGTTCTCCTTCATCCCTCAAATGGCTACCACAGTCTTAGAGGTCTTATTTTATATTTTGCTAAAGTATTTCAGAGATAAAATTTGGGTTACACCCTACACATCTTGTAATCTACCAATAGAAAACAAACTAGTGGATTTCATCTACACTATTTCATATCAAATCATGTTAGATTCTCAGCACTGAGACAGAATTTCTTCCTACATTGGCCTTTCCTGGTGACCAAACCCATTTCCATGAGCAAGTTTCTTCTCCACGCTCCAGATGAAGATCCCTGAAAAAATAATTTCCATATTTATGGTTTTCTAAGAGCAGCCTGACATGCTTCAGCAACTTATAAATAGCAACACTAAGAAGTCTGACATAATTTAGAGTATAGAGCAAAATTACTTTTTTTTTTTTTAATATTGAAAAGCCTTCCACAGACGTCTGTATACCCACATCTAAAATTCCAAAAGTTACAAGAATACTAGCATTTTGAACAAAGTTAATGCTTTACGTCTGGTCAAGAAATACAAGATTCATTCCACCGTATGAAAGAATACTGCAATACATACCTTGCACACTCTGCATAGAAAAATGAAGAAACAAAAACTCTTTTAAAAAAATCACCAAAAATCTTTTGTCCCTAGGTAAAAATAGGATCTGCCCACATGCCTGGCTACTTCTCCAGAAATCTGAGAAAGTAAGTAACATGCCTTTTGATGATAGATGATCTTTAGGAATTGTACTGTTATTACATCTGTCTCACTTTGTGGTGAATATCATTACGTCACACTCAAGGAGACTTAGCAAGTAGGAGAGAAAGGGGGTAAGTTTTGGAAATTATATTTAATAGAATTTTTGGAAGAAATGCAATTTTAGAGCAGCTATTACCCACATGCATTTTAAACCAGGTTAATAGATCTTACTTTAATTTTATTAAATGCAAATGCTACAGAAAATAGGGTATTTCCAGCCTGACAAGCTAAAACTAAAACATCAAGATGTATCACCTTTTTTTTTAAAAAAAATAAACAAACTACACTTTTAGAATTCAGATATCATACAGAGAGATCACTAAGGTTGGGAAAGCATTTCTTTAAATTTAGTTAATCTTCTCACCATCCCTGATTGTGATACAGGATTGATTTTTTTTGAAAAAGTTTGACAATGACAAAGCTGGAGT
>NW_008601728.1:52424-52721 GCF_000691845.1 Merops nubicus
TTTTGGTGGATGGTCATACCCTTAAATTTCTGAGGTTTATCTCACAGACCACTTGAATTTCAGGATAAGATTATAAAGTTCAGAACAGAGCTCCTAGATAAATGACTTGTGCTCAACTCCACCTCTTCCCCTTGCACTAATCCACAACTAGCAGCAGTTGTGTGGCTGCTTGAGATGCACATGTGGAAGGGGAGGTGGGGGAAGTGTGGGATCATAGCTTATTTAGCTACTCAAGCTGAGCAGTTTTAATTTGTTCTAACAGTTACCAGCAAAAAAATAAAAATAATAATAATAATA
>NW_008601729.1:0-237 GCF_000691845.1 Merops nubicus
GCACAGCCGGGGATGCCGAGGTGGCTGTTCTGCCCATCCTGGTGGCTCTGGTCCCCATGGCCGGCTGGCAGTGCCACGCTGAGCTGGGTCTCCCTCTGCTCCTCTCCCCGCCGGAGCATTAGGAAGCTGGCAGCATATTGTTTGATGAGCGGATAATCCGCTGAATTGCAAACAGCGTTACCCAATTGAAGGGGCGGATTACCGCTCTCCAGCCTAATCGCGTTGACATCTCGGAGA
>NW_008601730.1:0-7528 GCF_000691845.1 Merops nubicus
GCACTGCGCTGCCGCAGCAGTCCCACAGGGCTGGGTGAGGAATTCACCCAACATCACCACGACATATGGTCTCAACCTAAATTACAGTTCTGCACTGGAGAAGAACAATTGTCTTGTTTTGTTTGGAGTTCCATAAGCGTGCCTGCAAAAATGTTATTTTTGGATGTGGCTGGGCAGAGAGGTCAGATGTGGCTTTGGGATCCTTCCCACATACAGAGTGGACTGAAAGAGTCCTGAAGCCAACATTCACTAACATGGAGCCTATCATGACTTTGTAGAAACTCAGGTGCCTATACATTAACATGAATTTACTGTGTTGCCTTCAGGCCTTTCCATTATCTCTACAAATTCTATTTATAACTATAACACATTATAGCTATAAGCTCTCATAGAACTATTATTACATATACAATATGACCTCTACCTACTAAAATTAATGCACGATTAAAAATATCAGCATATTTATGTCAAATCCAACAAACATCATTTGTGAATTGCTTAGTGGTTTGAAAACATCACAGTGAACCACTGTTTCCAAAGGGCAGAAAAAAAAGTCAAATTGTGGATTAATGGCTAGTTAAAAAGACCTTCAATTTAATTTATACTCTGCTAAAGCCAAAATGGTAATTCTGAAAGTCCTTATTCACCTGTTCTCTTAAAAACCATGCCAGGCTCTGGTCTCCACTCCTAGAGCTGTTTTTCATATTTTGTCCAGTGACTGTCTCCTGGGAAATGAGAGCAGAGCTCCTCCCGGCTCCGCCACTGCCAGGCCAATGGCTGGCCGCTGGGCGACAGCACCCTCTACTTCTGTACCTCCTCTTTTTGACTTTGTGCCTGTGGCATTCCAAACAAATAACCCAAAGGAGATGTGCTACCTGGGCAGGAAAGGGCTCATGCAACAGCCTGAGGGGCCACCTTCTCCTGAAATCCTGCTGTGAACCAATGACAAGTAAGCATTTCACTCCGTGTTTTCAAACCTCTCACATCAAGTTTCAACATGCAATAAATTTTAATGGCCATGATAAACTTATAAAGTCTTGAAAAATAGTTTTTTCTAAACATAGAATTGACTGTCAAAGCTTTTAGTGATTTAAGCCAGGACTACAAGGTTATATTAATTTAGTTACAATGTGTTTTTAAGCAGCCTTTCACAACAGGTAGTCAACACACCTGCCCACAGAGGGTTAAAGAAAGGGGGTTAGATTAGTTTTGGTTTTCTTTTAAACAACAAACAGCAAAGAGACAGCTGTACAGCAATGTTCTCATTTCTCCATGGCTGTTTTGACAAAGCAGCAGTGCAGAGAAACATGACTTGGCAAACAGCAGTGCAGGGAAGGAGGCCTCTGGTATCTCAATTCCTTTACAGAATTACCTGTGCTATTGCTTAGAAACGAGCAAGAAGTTAGTAATTTTCAAAAATTTCAAGTATTCTTGACTCAGTAATTAAAACACAGAAAGGTACAAAAACATCCTCTCCATTCAGATTACCAGAAGAAGGTTAATTCCTGATTTTATATGAAAACTGAGATTATGCAAGATTCATATTTCATTGTTTTCTCAGTCTGTACGCTGTCCCGGCCAGCGCTGCCTGGGAGGTGAGGACTGGGATCGTGCTCCTGCCCACCCCAATTTGGACCCAAGGCAGCTGGATCTCGGGGTAATGCTGATCAAGGAGTGAAAAGTGCTCAGGGTGAAATTTTGGCCCCACTGAAATTAACCACAAAAATGCCACCAACTCAAAGGAGTGAAGCTTTCAAGCTCAGGCCAGCTACAGTAGTGTATCAATAAGATTTCATTATAAAGTCCAGAGAATAAACAGTTTATGCTGATAAAAAATGAATTTATAAGTAACTTAGTCTGCTGCAACTCAAAGGGAGGTGACCTTTTCCATTTATCTCAAGAGTACACTGAATCTCGAGTATGCTTTTTGAGGGAAAAATTTACAAGACAGGAACGCAACTGTGTTATCGATTTGTAGAACTCTGTGTGCAAATCAGGCAGTTAATGGCATGCACAAATGCTGAAATGAAAGAAGGAGAAAACTGTCCTAACTGATCTTTAATTTTCTGAGGGATGCGAAATGTAGTACTAGATGTGTACAGTTCCATTTAACTGAGATACTCTGTCTTCAGTTTATGGCCAGCATCCCATGATGCAAGACCATAACACCATGGATCAAGAACAGAAGAGGAGAGTAATTAACAGAGTGAATCAATGCATCATAATTAAAATATCATGTATAAAACAAATTCTGAAATGTTGTTTTAAGGCTATTGTTACAATGGCTTGAAACTTCATTCTAGATTCAGATGCTTGCTCATTAAGCCCACAAGCCTGACACAAAAGTGACTAGAGCTTTCTCTGTCTCCCTCCAGTGAAAAAGGCTTTGTCTGACGCATTTGCAGAACAAACGGATGCACCATACACATTCCAGCTAAGAATATGAAGAAGCTTAAGGAAGTAGTTTCTAAATATACAGGACTGATCATATCCTCCTTTGGTTAAAAATACAAAATCTAGTATGACTGGATATATGACAAATATAGATTAAAATATATACAGTCTGTAAAAGAAGCTAAATCATGATAAGCTACAGATTTATTTTTTTTTTTACCAGAAGAAAAAAAAAAGGGGGAAAATGGAGGAAAAACTAATAGGAAGTGAAACCAAGGCATTCAGGCCATGTATTTACATGAGCGAAAGGGTTCTAAGTCAAAAAGAAAATGCCCTACAGTAAACCCACAGCTTTCTGCCTATTCAAACTACCTGGTTTTGCAGTGAGTAGCACATTGTGGTCATTATTTCAACACATGAGAAAATAAATCATATTATTTCTTTCAGGAAAATGTGTTTAGTTCCATGAACAAAACCAGGACACCGACCTGCAGTAACTAACACCCATGAACCCAGCTCTGCAGTGCTTCACCTGGGGAAGGCTTCCTGCACAGCCTGGTGCCAGTGCAAGAACCACGGAATGGAAGCAGGACTCCCTTGGCATACAACCCAGAACACAAGGAGGGGTGGATGAGAATAAGCACCTTAACATAAAGAGCAGACCCTAACTGTCTGCTCTTTGTATATCCATGAGTTTAGCTTGTTGGTTTTCCAGCTCATATTTTTAGCAATATTCTCATATTCAGTTCTCATACTTTATCAATGTTCTTTGCTGAAGTTCAAAGAAATTGTGTTATATAATTTGGTGTTAGGCTCTCTTCCATGCCACAAAGAAAGTGTCAGCTTTCAGTATATAAAAACATACTATTAATAATTATTATTTAGCTGTAGGAAGGAAACAGAGGAAGCAGCAGGCAAAGCCGCACGTTCATCCCCTCCACTGCTCCCCTTCGGCACAGGTGAGATCCACAGCCAGTTCTCTGGAGTTCAAAGAAGGGTTTGCCATTTTACACTGCACCCCCCTTCCTACTCCCAGACCATTCATGAAGCCCCAAAGTTGAGTGGGAACAGAGAGGTGAATGGGTGAAGCTAGAAACAACCCGTCATGGCCATTTCCCAAGATCTGTGCAGGGTCCCTGCTCAGAATCATCTGCTTCCACCTGAGTAGCCCAGATCTTTTGTTTTTTACAAGCATCTGAGCGAGCTCAAGAGCCACAAGTGCCGAGTTCAGTGTCCCCTGGTGCTGCAGCACAGCACGCTGCACGGCAGCGCGGGGCAGGACGTGCAGAATGCCACCAAAACCAGCTCAAGCAACCAGTCTGCGGAGGCGAATCCAATTACCAAGGCTTTGGCCAGAACACCTGTCTAGTCATCTGTGCTCCTGCAAAAATGTTATGGGATTGTTAATGACAAGAAGTGGTCATGATTTTGTTTTTTCATTTCATTTGAAAGACCACAGAATCAAGAGTAGTGTAACTGGTGGCTGCTGCCCCAGGCAGCATTCGTCAGCAGCTCAGGGTAGGATGCTGCCTCCTGCAGATCCCTACCAAAATGTCCACAGAATTTGTCATGCCAAAACTGAGTCTAGGAAATCCCCTTGTTCTGGGAGTGAGGGGACTGGATGCAGGACCTGCGTCCATCACATCCCACAATGCAGATCAATGACAGCTAGGGCTCAGCTGCCTCCAATCTTAACTTTGCAAGCCAAAATTGTACTTAGTTAAACATTTCATCCCTAACATTGGTGGTGTGTACAAAACAAAACAAGGATACGAGCCAGATTCGGCTTTGGTTTTGCAAAGAAACAAACACAAGAAATAAAACTGAGGAAGAAGTAGTTGGCAGCATGTAACTTGCCATCACTGCCCTCCTTGATGACAGCACTATGGCCTCAGAGCTCCTCCCGTAGTTTCCTACCCAAGTCTGTAAGCGTATGGGCAGGGAGGGAAGAGGAGATTTAGCTCATATTACAGGGTATTTCTTTCATCTGACTTATTACACCAGTTAGAGAAAGCCAAAAATCTGCGTTTCATCCACAGGGCTTTCTGGGGTGGAACCTTTTGCTAGTGCTCTGTATCCCAGTGCTCAGACACCGAGGCAGCAGAGTACAAATGCAGTCGACTTACGCCCATTTCCCCCCCCGAGCTCCTGTTCGGATCATCCTTCTCAGCCACCCCTGATCTCACTGCTGGTTTCACAGCAACATCAGCAGTTCTCAGCCACAGCTCTCACAAGTCCTCCTATTTACCCCCCAGTTTAACCTCAAACTCTTTTGTCAAACATCTTTAATTTTTCCCCAAGCCTTCTTTAGCTCTTTATAGTCTTACGTTCTACCACTTTCAGGCTCCATGCCTTAAGCAGAATTGGTGCTACCTCGGCCTGACACGGATTCCTAGGGATTCCTCCAGCACCCGAGGCCTGACAGCAGCTGTCTATCACTCACTCTGTAGATCAGTGCTAGGAAGGGACACAAGAATCTTTTTCCTAGCTATTCATTTTCACCTGGGAAGGGCAAGGCCAGCTCACTGTCACGTCCCACAGGCAGTGTCCTGTGGCCACCTGGCTCTTTTTACATTTTCCACCCCTCTCCTCCAGTACTCCAGATCATCCTTGTCCAGTCCTCCCTCCTCCACAGCCCTGTCTCATTGTTCTAGTCTCCCACCAGCTAACTTGCTAAGAGTTTTCTTCTTCTGGCTGCCTCTGCAAGTCCCCGTCTCCGTGCCCAGAGACCAAGTGTCGGCCTGAGGCTTCACCCTTTGGAGTTCTACCTGTGCCCTTCCCTGCACAGCTACCAGGTGGCTCCTGCAGAGTTCTGCTTCTGGCTTTTGTTCCACCTGTACTTCATTCATGCAGGCTTCCCACTGCTACTTTTTCCAGCAAGATATAGAGGAGAGGAAGCCCCATTTATTACTTGCTCAGAACCTCACAGAGTACAGCCCTTGGCAGCTGTGAGGAAAATCCTGGGCTGTATCCAGTCTAGCTGTAGTTTGCAAGAAACTTAACCATTCAAATAGTAGTAACTGAAATCACTACTAAGATTTGGACATACCTGTGAAATAAATTTTTCAAGGGTTTAGACCTTGGACAGATGTTCACATAGTTTCACAGACAGATCAAAAGCACAATTTAGATACAAGGACTACTCACACAAAATCTGTGATCTTTGCTTAAGAGCAGAATGACACCAAAACGTATTGACAGGAACATTTGAGAAATCTGTAAACTGTGTAACAACATATTTTTGCCAAGCCTTGTTCTGGCTGAAAGCACTAATGTTGGTGAAATCCAAGTAGACTGCTAAAAAATGCTAAAGTAGATCTGATAAAGAATCCTTATCTATTTCCCCTCACCTCCTTTTACCCTCATCAGGTACACAACTATTGAAACACGCTCGGAGATGTACACACTGCTGGTCCTCTGCTATCATACTCAATCAATAAGAACAATTTAGAGCAGTGGTAACCTCTCCACGCATACTTCCATTGTCCCAGGGGATCAATATAATCAGTATCACAGCTGGCTGGTGAGAAATAATGAGATTATGATAACAAAAAGGCAAGCTTCCCAAATTTTTTCTCAGGATAGACCAAAACATCATACTTTTCTATCTGTCCATAAAGGACAAAATAGCAATATTTAAGACTATTGTATCTATTGAAAAAAGTATATAAAAAAGTATGTTTTTATCTATGATTTCTTGAACTTTACTTTAACCTTTGTGAATGCAGTCTTTCCCTTCAAAGCAACTGAGACATCTGACTTCTTCACTCAGAAATGGACCATAGACTTTTAAAACTCTATCAGATCTTCCACAGATTTCTCCTGAACCATCACTGCCATTTGCAAAACACTTGGTTTTATATGATAGCAATACTTGTCCCTTCTGTGAATTTGAAGGGACATAGCTGATTAAAACCATGCACATGTACTAAAAAAGCCGAATCATTCTAACAGTTTTAGCAGTTATATGATGTTTATTGAAACTGAAAAAGCAGAATCTAAGTTGATGCCCTCTGTCCTCTGCTGCTCCTGGATCACTCCTCGAGCACCGGCACCAGGCTCCACAGCCCCACCTCGAGCCGCTCCTGTGAGTGCCACTGCTACGCAGTTTTCAACAGCTGGAGGCACGAACTGCCCTTATGGCTGCAATGAAGTATTGTAACAGGGTGTCTGGGTCCAGTGCTCAAAGGTAGCCACAGATCTCTCAGCAGGGAATCTCGTGAGGGCTGTTTTAGGAGCAGCCACACAAGCCAGGCTCCGCTGGGTCCCAGCGCTGGGCTGCGGGCGCTGCCGGCACACAGGTGGCACTGCCACGGGTGATGTGCTGGCGGAAGGGACGGGGCAGGACCAAGCACTGGCCAAAGGAACAACGCTCATCATCATTTCTGTGGTCTGGAGAACACCCACATTTTACCTACAGTCCTAGTAACTGTTATGCTTTAGCTAGCTAGTTAAATAAATGGATTATGTATGAATCTTACCTGGGAGGAAATGAGATGTCCAGTTCATACAATCTGTCTTTAAAGACTGACAGCTCTCTGTCAAATTCTAAAAGCTATAAAAGATAAAAATAAATGTGTTCACTCTTTAATGTGGAACTGAAGCAATCTAAAAATATTACATTATATAAAAGGAAATAAACAGAGACTTTGATTACACAGCTTGAGATATATCCCTCATATAACAGTTTTTAAAACTTAGTGCAAAACACTTTACTATTTTGAGACAAATAGTTCATTGAGAAAAGCATTTAAAACATTCTTTTTCACCTCAGTGAAACGTGTAACGCTGGCTCTTTACAGCAGTGACCTGTATGTACACTTACTATTTCAAGATGGCTGTTTTTTTAAAATTTTATTAGCAACCTTTTCAAAGATAAACCAGACTAGCGTTAAAGTAGTACAGCAAACTGATACGCTGATCGGCCCACAAAAATGCCAGCAAAAAGTCTCATATTACGTTATATTATCTTTAGCTCAGATAAGAAGGTACAATAAACACAAGGATGTGCACATCACTCTTCTTAAGCAAAGACAAGCTGTGGTTTTGTACACCGATTTTGGGTGGTGCACGTCAGATAGCAGAAAGAGGGATACGTGACAATAGGTGAAATGTGTTCCCAGGCAGCAGCCAC
>NW_008601730.1:7559-7890 GCF_000691845.1 Merops nubicus
CAGCCACAACAGAGCACTAGAAGCAGATATTTAACAGAGATGTTCATAAGTCTGGATTTAATGTCCTCTATAAATAGTAGTCCCTGCCAAATTTGTTTTCCCTTGGACCTCTACAGAGGAAATAAATATCTGCAGTCTTTTGTTCATAAACACAAACCTGCTCTCAACCAGTCAATGGTAATTGTGCACATTACACCCGTGATGGTTGTGATGGACACAAACGACCTTCCTTCAGAGCCCTGGTGCCGCTGGGCCCGGCTGCGGCGGGAGGCAGCGAGCGGGACGACAGAACGCCCACGGTGGGCAGCGCTGCTGGCAGCAGCTCCAGGCG
>NW_008601731.1:0-3242 GCF_000691845.1 Merops nubicus
CACACCCACAGCTCCTGTCCCCCTTTTCTCCCAGGGAAGCCGCTTGCACCAGCCCCAGCACTTCACTCGCTCGCTATCAACATGCCCAGGGCTCCGCAACCCCTTAGCGGAGGATTTTGATCCCCCAGCCCAAGCCAGAGCCCCTCACCGTGGCGTCGGGCAGGCAGCCCGCCCGGTGCAGCCCCCCCGGCGGGGCACGGCACGGGGATTCATCTCACCAGAGGCTCATTCGTCTGCAGCACGATTAGAGCCCAGGGCTGGGATCCATCCCGGCGGCAGGAGAGTGATTTGCCAGCAGATGGATTTATCATCTCCCAAGCACAGCAATTTGGCTTTAACAAAACCAAACCACTTCTCCTAATGAAAACACCACTAATGATCAGAGCCAGCGAGGGAGGGGGGAGGCAGCTCCACTAATGGGGTCTCTCCTGTCCTTCGGGGCTGCAGTGCCCCCCTGATGCCCCAGCTGCAAGGCCAGGGCATAAGCTCAGCTCCGGCTGGGATGTAGGGACCTGCATGGCCCAGGGGACAGCAGAGCCTGCTCCAGGGAACCTCTTCTGCTCATCCTCCCAAATCTCCTTCTGCCCCAGCTCTGGGGTAACTGGTCCCAGCACAGCACACAGCAGGAAAGAGGCACCACCAAGTCTGGACACCTTGTCCAGCTGCAACACAGCCAGCCATGGGACAAAACTTCTCTCTGTGCCCAGACGCAGAGGTGGCAAAAGAGCAAGCCCTCCCTGCCCATGTACCACGAGCCCTGTGCAGCAGGAGCTGTACATATTGGCCAAAGTTGACATGGCCCATGAACATCAGCATCTGCAGAAATCAGCTGTTTAACCTCCCCAACCAAACCCACCAACTTCCTGTCAGTTAATCCCGTGCTACCAATTCCCCAGGGGCTCCAGCCTGCCTTTTGGCAGCTGCCAAAACCTCAGATCCAGCCTCTCCACCTGCAAAATCCAACCTTCCCACAGGCAGTGGTACCCAACAGCGTTGTCCCAGAGCCCCCTTCCCCACATGTGGCTCTGCCCTGGCGTGGGGTCAGAGCAGCATCCCACCTCCTCACTGGCATGATCTATGTATGACTCCAGTCAGGAGAGGACACAACACCCTGTGAAAGGAGATTCATTGTCATCAAAGGGCTGCAGCCAAGCCAGGACAGCAAAGGGGGAAGAGGCAGAGGAGTACAGATGCCAGAGAGAGGGAGACAGCAGACAGAGACAAGGCAGAGTCAGGCAAGGCTCCCATCACCCCGGGAAGGTGCAGCATCCGTCGAGGGCAGGGCGCTTTGGCACAGAGTGGACCCCATGGGAGCTCCTGCCCCAGCACACGAGTGGGAACCCTTTCCCCACTGTACCCCACCCTGACTGGGGGCCTTCTGTGAAGGCTGGAGACCTGGCTCAAGGGTCAGCCCAGCTTCCAGCCCAGCCTCACCACCGGAAAAAGGGAGCAGAAGCAGCAAGTGGAGGGGGGTTGTGTGGGGCAGCAGCGAGGAGGAGGCAGGTTAGTGGAGAAGCAGACAGATGGGCAAGGACATTCAGTTCCCACAGACTGGACACCCCAGGCGAAGAACACTGGTTTGTGTCACTGCTCCTGGGGGCTGCTTCTAGGAGGAGGGGACAAACAATGTCTGCTGCTGGCCACAAGGACGCAGGCAGCTGGCCCTGCCAGACCCATGTGGGCAGGGCAGAGCAAGGTGGCCATGCACCCTGTGCTGCTTGAGGAAGCAACTGGGCAAGGGAGGAGCTTTGTTCTGGGCATGAGAGAGGTGCTACTGTGGTCTTAGGCACAGTCCCCATCACAGTCCCCTGGCACATCCCCCCCAGCAGGCAGCCACAACACACTAGCTGCCACACGCACTTGCACTTGCAGCTGGACACCCAGATAAGCTCTGCCTGCCTCTTGCCCTCACTCCCACTCCATCAGCCCCATCACTCCATCCTCCCGCTGCAGATCCCAGCTCTTCTCCCTACACACACTTGGGACAGACTGGCACTGACATCCAGATCATCCATACCCTGGGAAATAAATTGTCCCCCTTGCAGGTAGAAGTCCTACACTACGGCAAGCTCACAGAGATTTTCCTCCTGCCTGGCTGATCACAGGCTGCGAGCAGCCACAATGGAGCTGCCGGGTTTGCCAGCAGCAGAACGAGCCCCTGGCGCAGCCCTAGATCTGCCCATCAAGTGGCACCTGCCTGCAGCAGATGTGTTGCTGGGGCATGGCTCTTTGGTTCTAGCCCTAAGCAGGGACTGGGGCCTGGCTCACACTGCCCGCCTGCCGACCCCACTGACCCATCCTTCCCTCCAAGTGTCTGCAAGAGACAGCTCAGCCCTATCTCTCCTCTCTCCCTGCCACCAGGAGAGCTGCCTCTGAAACACCCTCCCATACAAGTAGGGAGGAATGCTCAGCCAGATGCTGTGCTGCCACTACGCTGGTACCTACGGCATTCATCTCACTGGGTGGGCTGCTCAAAGTGCTAAGAGTTAGGGAGTCCCCATCCATCAGCTGTGCCTCGGGAAGCAGGAGGATCCCAAAGCTCTGCAGACGGTCTCTATAGCAATTGCTCACCCACTGCGAGCGCTGCGGCTGCCTTCAGGGTGGAGCAAAGCAGTTGCTTGAGACCCCGCAGGATGACAACGGGAGGGAGAAAGCAGAGGTGAAAAAACAGGGGTGAAAAGTCACCCTCCTAACCCCTTTTGGGGGACCAACAGCCCCAGAGGTGAATCTCTAATCCTTCCAAAATGCAGCTGGGGGGTTTGACATACCCCAAACAGCTGAGGTGTTGACCTTGTGCTGGCACGTGGTGTCCTGCACACAGGACGCAGCACATCCGGGACAGGCTTGTCCTGCAGGGTGAGACGGGGCACCAGGCCACCCTCTGCTGCTCCCCAGCTGGGGCTGGGGCACCCCGCTGAGAAGGGCGGGCAGGAGGGAGAGACGCCTCCGAGCCCCCCCCACCTCTTGCCCTGCTGGGGTTCGGGGCCAGGGCGGCAGCACCTGAGCTCCTCAGGGCAAAGTGACACCAGGCTCCCGTTTCTGCTGCATGGAGGGACATGTCCAGAGCACTCCCGAGACACTGGCTCCAGGCTCTGCTTCCACACTAATCACTCATGTCATTAAAGGGCTGGAGAAAAAATGTAATTTATGGATGGCTTTTATTTCTTGCTAGCGTCATCTAAATATCCCAGAAATGGACCGGTTTAATTTCCTAGTGGCATAACCTAAACATTTCCCTCCCT
>NW_008601732.1:0-772 GCF_000691845.1 Merops nubicus
CTGGGATGAATTGGAAGAAAGATTCAGCACTGAGGCTCATGTAGTGGGCCCAAATCCTTGAACCATGCTTGGTTAAAGGGAAGCTGGCAGATGGTGAGCAAGAGCCCAAGCCCTCTTGGTTGGGTTGTTTCAGAGCAGATGCTGGGAGAGGTCTGGCCAGACCATCCAAAGGAGTTATGGGGCAACAGAGGGTGAGTTCCACAGGGCTGCATAGCTGGGGATGGTCTCTTTGGGCTTTGCCTTACCCTGCCTCCCTAAATTTCTGCATGGATGTGGATAAATTTCCACATGGATCCATAAGCTGCTGACTGAACTACGTGTCCTCATCACACATCTGGACCCTGCACACCCTTAGGAGAGGAACAAAGTCTTTGTGAACCTGCAACACGGAAGTAACGTGACAACATTTGGCTGTTATCAGAGGTTTTGGGTTCAGAGGAAGTGAGATGTGCAGCCTGGGCCAGATCTGCTCTGACTTTTTGTGGTGTCTCACCTTGGGACAGTTTGGCAGGTCCCACCTCCCTGCTTTTGCTCCCTCTTGGTGTTTAGCCCTGTCCTGTC
Source organism: Merops nubicus (assembly GCF_000691845.1). NCBI lineage: Eukaryota > Metazoa > Chordata > Aves > Coraciiformes > Meropidae > Merops > Merops nubicus. The sequence goes on from NW_008601732.1 coordinate 562, forward strand.
CTCTCTATCACCAGCCCAGCATGGGTCTGCCATCACCTGCCCACCTGAACTGCTCCTGTCTCACCTCAGCACAGCAGAGCCAGGGACCTGCTGGAGCGGGGCCAGAGGAGCCCCAGCAATGCCCCGAGGGGGGAACCCCTCTGCTGGGAGCCCAGCAGGAGAGAGTTGGGCTGGGGCAGCTGAGAGGAGAAGGCTCCAGCTGGGGAGACCT
>NW_008601732.1:996-3464 GCF_000691845.1 Merops nubicus
GGGCTCTGAGCACCCTGCTCTAGCTGCAGATGTCCCTGCTCCCTGCAGGATGTTGGACTCCATGACCTGGGGTTTGGCAGCTTTGGCAGCTCTGAGCATCCAGGCACATGTCATAGAATCAGAGAATCATAGAATTGTTTAGGTTGGAAAAGACCTTTTAGGCTCATCCAGTCAAACCATTAACCCAGCACTGCCAGGCCACCACTAACCCATGTCCCTCAGCACCACATCTGCATGTCTTTTAAGTACCTCCAGGGCCAACTTGAGGCCATTTCTTGTCCTGCCACTTGTCCCTTGGGAGCAGAGCCCGACCCCCCCCTGGCTCCAGGCTCCTGTCAGGAGCTGTGCAGAGCCAGAAGGTCTCCCCTGAGCCTCCTTTGCTCCAGGCTCAGCACCCCCAGCTCCCTCAGCTGCTCCTCCCCACACTTGGGCTCTAGACTCTTCCCCAGCAGCTTCCCTGCCCTTCTCTGGCCACGCTCCAGCCCCTCAAGATCCTTCTTGGAGGGAAGGCCTCAAAAATGAACCCAGGATTTGAGGTGTGGCTTCCTCAGTGCCCTAGTCCTGCTGGCACATCAGTGCTGATCCAAAACAGGATGCTTCTGGGCCACCTAAGCACACACTGGCTCATCTCCAGCTGGCTGTTGACCAACCCCCCCAGGTCCTTTTTTGGCAGGCACTTTCCAGCCACTGTTCCCCAGGCCTGGAGCGTTGAGTCTCCTCTGGCAGCCCCTCAGCATGGCTCCATGGCTGCTCCCAGGGCTTCGAGGCTATACCCAAACTGCAGCCAGCTCCAAGGCCCAGCCTCTCACTTCTCCATCACCTCCCAGTCCTGCTGCTTCTCATCCGTGGGGGGTTGAGGGCTGCAGCTCTGAACTGTGGACTTCTCCCCTTCTCCCTCTGCTGGGCTCACTCCAGCAGCCCCTGGTGTGCAACCCACGTGCAGGTCGTGTGGTTGGGACCCTCCTCACTCAGGTGCAGAAGGGCAGGTGAACCCTTAGGTGAGCAGCTACACCCTAAATTGGTCCCTGAGCAGCTTGTTGTGGGGAAAGGGGTGAAAAATTCCCTCTGCAGATCATGAGGTGCCTTCTTGACATCCAGCTGCTTCTTGCACCCGCTTCTTGGCAGCTCCTGGCTACTCCTGAGCATGCTCCAAGCTGAGTGCCCAAGGAAGTGAGGAAAAAGGACAGGTTGTGACATTGCTGTGCCCATCTGATGTAGGCTGGGCTGCAGGGACAGGGCTCTGCCATCCTTCTCTGTGCTGAAGAGAGACAAGGAACTACTCGAGAGAGTCCAGTGGAGGCTGTGAAGCTGCTGAGGGGCTGGAGCATCTCTGTGCCAGGACAGGCTGAGAGCCCTGGGGCTGCTGAGCTGGAGAAGAGAAGCCTCAGAGGGGATCTGAGCAGTGCTGAGCAAGAGCTAAAGGGCCCCGGGGGGCAAGAGGCTGGGGCCAGACTCTGGTCAGTGGTGCCCAGGGACAGGACAAGGGGCAACGGGCACCAACTGGAACCCAGGAGGTGCCACCTGAGCAGGAGGAGAAACTTCTCTGCTGGGAGGGCGTCAGAGCCTGGAGCAGCTGCCCAGAGAGGCTGTGGAGTCTCCTGCTCTGGAGAGATCCCAAACCCACCTGGCTGTGACCCTGGGCACCCTGCTGTGGGTGAGCTGCTGGAGCAGGGGGGTTGGACCAGATGTTCTCCAGAGCTCCCTTCGAACCCCACCATTCTCCAATTCTGCAAATATAGGTCTGCCCAGGCAGGAAAAGCCCCTTTCCCCAAGGACAGGGCCAGTGTCTCACCACGGGGCATCCCAGCCAGGACTGGCAGCACGTTCCTCTCCCCGACCCGCCCCTGCTCACGTTCCTTCTTTCTCCCCCCTGCAGGGCACGGTGGAGGCTCTGCAGAGGACAGCTCCGAGATGACAGCCATCCTGGAGAGGATCAGCACGCTGTCCCTCAGCGGGCAGCAGCTCAGCCGCCTGCCCAGGCTGCTGGAGGATGGCTTCCCCAAGATGCCCCGCACGGTGAAGGAGTCCGAGGTGCCGCAGCTCTTCCGCGAGCCCTACATCCACGGCGGCTACCGGCCCGCCGGCCACCACTGGCTCTACTACTTCCTCAGCCTCTTCCAGAAGCACAACGAGGTGGTCAACGTCTGGACTCACCTCCTGGCGGCGCTGGCCGTGCTGTTGAGGTTCAAGAGCTTCCTGGAGGCCGAGCGGCCGCCGGTGGACGCGTGGTCCTTGCCTCTGCTGGTCTTCGTCCTCTCCTCCGTCACCTACTTGACCTGCAGCCTCTTGGCCCACCTCCTGCAGTCCAAATCCGAGCTGTACCACTACACCTTCTACTTCGTGGACTACGTGGGTGTCAGCACCTACCAATACGGCAGCGCCCTGGCTCATTTCTACTACAGCTCCGACCAGGCTTGGTACGACAGGTTCTGGCTCTTCTTCCTGCCGGCGGCCGCCTTCTGCGGCTG
>NW_008601732.1:3526-6906 GCF_000691845.1 Merops nubicus
GCTACCGCCGCCCCTACCCCCTCATGAGGAAGATGTGCCAGGTGGTGCCAGCAGGGTTGGCCTTCGTCTTGGACATCAGCCCCGTCGCCCACCGCGTGGTCCTCTGCCACCTGGGGGGCTGCGAGGAAGACGCCGCTTGGTACCACACCTATCAGATCTTGTTCTTTCTTATCAGCGCTTGTTTCTTCTCCTGCCCGGTGCCCGAGAAGTATTTCCCCGGTTCCTGTGACATCGTGGGCCACGCTCACCAGATCTTCCACGCCTTCCTGGCCGTCTGCACCCTCTCGCAGCTGGAGGCCGTGCTGCTGGATTACAAGGGCAGGAGGGAGATCTTCCTGCAGAGACACGGGCCCTTCTCCCTGTACCTCTCCTGCCTCTCCTTCTTCGGCCTGGTGGCTTGTAGCGCCCTCACCGCCTACGCCCTGCGGCGCAGGATCAAGGCCAGCCTGGCTACCAAGGACTCCTGAGGGCCACAGGGGTGGTGGGTGGGGCAGCCGTGGAGATGGAGGGAAGGGGCATAACCAACTAAGAGACATAACTGTCATCTGCCTAACACGCCGTGACTAACCAGGACCCGGGCTGGAGGCTTCGTGCTGGAGGCGCTTTCACAGCAGGCACCACCACCCGAGGGGACGTGGGGTGTTCTAAGCCAGAACAAGTCACTTAACCAAGGATGCTGGAACAGGCAGAGGTTTCTTCTTCGTTCTGGAGAACGTGTGGGTGATCCCTTGCTGAATGAATGGCAGGGAGGGCAACCTGAAGGCTGTGAGGCTGTAGAAGGGTCTGCCAGGGCTCACGAGGCACTGTGGATGTGATGACCTCTCTGGGTTTTGCCTTCTCTGCTAGCTGAGGGAGACCTGCTACTATCAAAGGCAGTAGGAAGGAGGAGTCTCCATGTCTAGGGTTCAGCTGCAAGGTCCCCTTGTCAGGTATCTCCACACCACGTTGCTCAGGTGGCTTTGGCAAAGCCTGTGTTCAGTTCTGGGCCCGTCACTACATCGAGGTGCTGGAGCATGTCCAAAGAAGGGCAACGAAGCTGGGGAAGGGTTTGGAGAAAAAGTCTTATGAGAAGTGGCTGAGGGAACTAGGGTTGTTTATCTGGAGAAAAAGAGGCTGAGGGGAGACCTCCTTCCTCTCTACAACTCCCTGACAGGAGGTTGGAACGAGGTGGGGTCAGTCTTGTCTCCCAAGCAGCAAGAGATAGGACAAGGGGAAATGGTCTCAAGTTGTGTCAGGGGAGGTTTAGGTTGGATGTTAGGGAGATTTCCTTCACAGAAGGGGCTGTCAAGCCCTGGAACTTGGTGGAGTCACCATCCCTGGAGGGATTTAAAAGGCACGTAGATGTGGTGCTGAGGGACATGGGTTAGTGGTGACCTGGCAGTGCTGGGTTAGTGGTTGGACTCGATCATCTTAAAGGTCTTTTCCAACCTAGACAATGCTGTGATTCCATGTTTGGAGACTTAATCCTGACCTGAGGTCCTGTAGGATGAACTGGGTCTGAACCTGAGCCCTTGTGAGTGGTGTGGGTGCAGCACAGGTGGAGATGTTAGGGCAGCTCCATCTTTGGGTGTGAGTGCACCATCTCCAGTGGAGCTGCTCCTCACACCCAAGGCATCAGGCTGTCCCAGGGTCTGCTAACAGGAGGTGGGGTCCTTCTCAGTAGCCTGAATTCCACCTAGGGTTGTGGCAGTGCTCTTGGCTTTTGGGTAGCCTAAAAGGCAGGTCTTCAAAGGCTCCTCACCTCCATTTGCACCTCACTCAGTCTTTGAGGAGCTGGGCCTGGGTCAGGCTGGAGATGGTTTTGAGCCTCCCTCAGCAGCAGAAGTTGAGCACCCCTGAGACCATCAGTGTTCAGGGTGCTGGCCCCAGGAGGGGAGGTGCTTTGGGTGGTGGGTGCATCATTTTGGCTGCTTGTGTGACAGGGTCATGCACTCCTGCTTGGACTGACTTCTGTGTGTGTGCATCTCTGCACACCCATCACGCCCCAGCAAGGCTTTGCCTTTGGCTTTCACATCTGCAGAGCCTCCTAGTTGGGTCAGGGTTAGCCTGAAGGAAGCAGGGTCAGGAAGGTGGGCCAGAGAAGATCTCTGAAAACAGATCTATCCATTGGTGCTTTGCTGTGTCCCCTGTTTTGTGGATGGGTTTGAACTTTGTGGCCTTATTGACAAATGAAATACCAAGGGGGAGGGAAGTTTTGAGCACAGGAAATCATTGGGAAGCCTTCAGGAGGTCATCTGGTCCACCCTTCCTCAGCTAATTTTTCTCAGAGCTGAATTTGCCTTGCTTTTGTGGTGGGTAAAGCAGAGTCAGCCACCAAGGGTGGCTCTGGCTGGATGGTGTCAGTGAGCTCCTGGGGAGGAAGGGGAGTGGAGGAAACCAGGCTGGTCCAGAGCTCCCTTCTGGGCTAAAGCTGAGATGGAGTGGGCATCTACTGCTGCTAACAGCAAACCCTGCTCTGCTGCTACCTAGAGTTACACTGGTACCAAAGGAAGGGATCAGCTGGGTCTGTCCTTCTCCAAGGGTTTGAAAATAGGTGATGTGTCCTGTCCTTGTACAGTAATGCCACCTAGGGCAGGGACAGGGACAGGAGGTGCCCACGGGGCTCTGCTGAGGTGTTTCTGACCATATGCCTTCTCCTTCCTGGGCCAGCAGAAGTGAAACTTCTCCTTCTGGAGCCATTTTTTGATGGTGGTGGTGGATGTTCATAGTCACCCCTCGGGTGAAGCCCCTCAGGCCCATGAGTGGCCCTGCACTCAGACCTGGAGCTGACCTTCTGGTTACTATGATGGGTTGACTGAGCAGGGAATGTCCATAGCTTGCTGCTGCTGCTGTGAGGATGCACCCTTGTGTCACAAGGGGCTCAACCAACACTGGAGCTTCCTTCGTCCCTGTCTCCATCCTCCTCGTCTTCCTCCAACCAGCTTGTTTCTTTCCCTTCATCCTTGTGCCTTGAACACCTGGCTGCCTACCTGGGCAGACTCCACAGTCTGCTGCACCTCAACCTCAGCCAGGCCAGGGCTGCAAAGTGGCTGCTGCTCTCCTCCTGGAAGCCCTGCTGTTGATCCAGGGGGCACCAGGGCTGGGATTGGAGAGTGTCCAAGTGCCTCTCTGATCAATGCTCAGCTTGTCTGAGAGCCTCTCAGGGTCTTCTCCTTGCTCTCTGCTTGGAGGGTGCCTCCTTCCATCCTGGAGTTGCTGGGAGGGTTTGCTGAAGAGCTGACCACCAGAGCTCCAGCACATCTGAGATCCTGAAGGGACCGAGCTCCCAGCCCTCTGCTGCAGGAACCTCTGGGCCTGAGAGAAGCATTTTCGTAGCTCTCACACCCTGGATCTGCTCAGGAGGACTCCTGAGGACTCACCCCAACGTGCCTTACGCTCTT